>NW_027118538.1:0-152960 GCF_036417845.1 Apteryx mantelli
TTCTCGGGCTGCCCCCCGCTTCTCGGGCTTCCCTCGCGCTCCCCCCGCCCCTCGCGCTCCCCCCGCTTCTCGGGCTGCCCCCCGTTTCTCAGGCTCCCCTCGCGCTCCCCCCTGCTTCTCGGGCTCCCCTCGCGCTCCCCCCCCCTCCTCGGGCTCCCCCTGCTCCCCTCGCTCTCCGCCCCGCCCCTCGCGCTCCTCCTGCTCCCCTCGCGCTCCCCCCCGCTTCTCGGGCTCCCCCCTGCTTCTCAGGCTCCTCTCGCGCTCTCCCCCGCTCCTCGGGCTCCCCTTGCTCCTCTCGCGCTCCGCCCCGCCCCTCGCACTCCCCCTGGTCCCCTCGCGCTCCCCCCTGCTTCTCGGGCTCCTCTCGGGCTCCCCTTGCTCCCCTCGCGCTCCGCCCCGCCCCTCGCGCTCCCCCTGGTCCCCTCGCGCTCCCCCCTGCCCTCGCGCTCCCCCCCTGCTTCTCGGGCTCCCCTCGCGCTTCCCCCGCTCCTCGGGCTCCCCCTGCTCCCCTCACGCTCCCCCCCGCTTCTCGGGCTCCCCTCGCGCTCCGCCCCGCCCCTCGGGCTCCCCCTGCTCCCCTCGCGCTCCCCCTGCTCCTCGGGCTCCCCCTGCTCCCCTCGCGCTCCCCCTGCTCCTCTCGCGCTCCCCCCCGCGCCTCGCGCTCCCCCCCCCCTCCTCGGGCTCCCCCTGCTCCCCTCGCTCTCCGCCCCGCCCCTCGCGCTCCTCCTGCTCCCCTCGCGCTCCCCCCCGCTTCTCGGGCTCCCCCCTGCTTCTCAGGCTCCTCTCGCGCTCTCCCCCGCTCCTCGGGCTCCTCTCGGGCTCCCCTTGCTCCCCTCGCGCTCCCCCTGGTCCCCTCGCGCTCCCCCCTGCCCTCGCGCTCCCCCCCTGCTTCTCGGGCTCCCCTCGCGCTTCCCCCGCTCCTCGGGCTCCCCCTGCTCCCCTCACGCTCCCCCCCGCTTCTCGGGCTCCCCTCGCGCTCCGCCCCGCCCCTCGCGCTCCCCCTGCTCTCCTCGCGCTCCGCCCCGCCCCTCGGGCTCCCCCTGCTCCCCTCGCGCTCCCCCTGCTCCCCTCGCGCTCCCCCCTGCTTCTCGGGCTCCCCTCGCGCTCCCCGCGCTCCCCTCGCACTCCGCCCCGCCCCTCGGGCTCCCCTCGCTCCCCCCCGCCCCTCGGGCTCCCTCTGCTCCCCTCCCGCTCCCCCCCGCCCCTCCCGCTCCCCTCGCTCCCCCACGCCCCTCCCGCTCCACTCGCTCCCCCCCCCCGCGCTGTCCGAGCCGGCACGTGCGCGGTGCTCAAGCGCCACTGCCGCCGCAGTCCGTTGGCGAGCGGCGCATGCGCGGCGGCGGGGAAGCAAGATGGCGGCGAGCAGGGAGGGCGTTTTCGCTCGGCGGCGGCGGCGGGTGAGTGCGGAGGTGGCGTGGAGTGAAGGATGTGGGGCCCCCGGGTGAGGCGAACGCATAGGTTCGGGGGGCGTCGGGCTGCATCCTGCCCGCTGCGGCCGTCGCTGCGTGGAGGCGGCGGTGCGGGGCGAGTGGGGGGGCGGGCTGGGACCCGGCGCCGCGCCGGGAGCGCGGGTGTGACTTTGCGTTTTGCGTGCGCGGCGTTTAGGGCGCCAGTTCGTTGGCAGCGCGGGCCGGGGCACGCGCTCGCCCCTGCGGAGGCGGCGCGGCGGAGCGGAGCGGGGGGGCAGGCGGGCCCCGGAGCAGGGTTGCGGCGCGGCGTCGGCCCTGTAGTGCTTCCAAACGGCTTACCCCGTAACGTACGATGCAAAGCAGTGTATTAAGACCTTTCCTTTGAGAGAAAGAAGGAAAAAGAAAGAAAGGGGGGAAAGAAAAAAAAAAAAAACACGTGTTACATTATATTGATTAGAATAGGTTATACTTGGTAGACAAGATGAAGGTATAATTGTAGGTGTTGGGTACAGTACAATCTGATGAAGTGGGTACAGTACAATCTGATGAAGTGGGTACAGTACAATCTGATGAAGTGGGTACAGTACAATCTGATGAACTGGGTACAGCACAATCTGATGAACTAGGTAAATGATAAGCAAATCTTGGCAACAGTAACTGAAGAAACTATAAATGGGAAACAATCATGTAGCTTAGCAATTCTGTTGATTATGTTACGTAACCGAACACTATAAATATTAACCAAGTTAAACGGGGATTTGGGATTCTCAGCTTTGGACATGAGTCCCTGAGACCCCGGGCCCCGAATAAAGCACCGCATATAACTGCTTTCGTAGTTATGTGTTTCTTTACGGGCAACAGTTTTCTGGCGACCCAGATGGGACTTCGGGAGTAGTGTTGACGGTTCGCTTTCCGATTTTGCTCCGTGCCGGCACCGAGGAATTCTCGGGGAGCCATCGGCTGCGCCCGCTCTGCGCTGCTCCTGACGTCCCAAAGTGGTAAGCCCGAAGGTGCTTTATTGTAATATTTGGTCGGGTGCCTGCCTAATAAGACGTGACGGCGATTCACGCAAGGTTGGGCTAACGAGCTCGAGGTCTGGTCTGTGGAAGCCTAGGCGCTGGCCGTCAGACGGAGCGAAAGCCCCGCAGGTCCAGCACTCACGGACATACGTGGCTGTCTCGTGAGTTTGGTTTGGTCTTTTGTTTCCCATCAGAGGCTATCTTTCCGTTTTCTACCCCGTAGATTTAGTGTGTGTGTGTGTGGAGTGAGTGTGTAAGACCATGGTAATACCGGATAATTCTCCGTTAGGATGTTTATTAAAGCATTGGAAAAGTGCGGGATATTTTCAGAGTATGAGTAAAAGTCGATTTATAGATTATTGTACGAATTGGTGGCCACAATATGAGTATGATGGACCCCGGTGGCCTGAACACGGAAGTTTAGATCCGGGTGTTATAGGTCCATTAATGAGATATTGTTAAGAACTTGAAAAATGGGATGAAGTACCATATGTTGATCTATTTTATGATATACGTAATCATCCAGATATGCAGAGAGAATGTGGAATGTTGTTGGTACATCCCGAAAAAAAGATAAAACAAAACGTGGAGGATGTGTAGGTAATAAGAAGCGTATGACTTGTTTGGCAATACAAAATTCAATAAGAGAGCCAGAGGATGTATCACTTTTAGCATCACCGACGGCCCCTGTGATGTCCGATATAGATGCAGGGGACGATAGTGATACTGATAGTATTAAGGCGGTAAAACCGTCAGAATCAATTAATACTGGAGCGATCCAGATTAAGTTAACACCGAAGGGTTCGCCAGGGCATTCATCATGCCCAAGACAAGCGCAACGAACCCCAATTGCACAGAGAACAAGACAAGGGAGGAAGGAACAAGAGCAAAACAGTAAAGTATTATTAGCCCCTTTACGAGAGGCAATTTCGGGGACTGATAAAGTATATGGGAAAGTTCCTTTTTCCCCAGGAGATTTAGTAATTTGGAAGCAATCAGCTGGAAAGTGTACAATAATAGGAAAAAAAAAAAAAAAAAAAAAAAACAAACCACAAAGAGAAATCAGGCAGGATTATTAGCAATGTTACAACGAGTAAATCAAGGAATAAGAGGCAGAAGTAGAGGACGAGGTCGAGGAGGATACAGGGTAGGAGGCATGCGGGGAATACCTCAAAATCAGCTAGGGATAAATCAGTGTGCGTTTTGCAGACAACAGGGACATTGGAAAAATGAGTGCCCAGTGAAAATGAATTTGGCCCAGCAGACTTCAGTAGGAGGAACACCAATGGCAGAAACAATGATGTTAGGACATTTGGGGCAACATAGTAGCTGACTAAGTGATGGATTAAAAGTGACAACAGAAATTGATGGGGAAGAGAAACAATTATTGGTAGATACTGGGGCAACTTATTCTGTTTTAAATACTTGTTTAGGAAAGATAGGAGATACGATGATAACTGTGGTAGGAGCTACAGGAAAAACAGAGCAACGGCCCTTTCTGCGGCCATTGCATCTAAATTTTAGGGGTAAAGAATTAGATCATGAATTTCTCTATGTACCGGATTGTCCTACATCTTTGTTAGGACGAGATTTATTGTCAAGATTTAATGCTAAAATAATATTTGAAAATGGAAAAGCTAAGTTGCAGATACCTGAGGAAGAAATAGCTAGAATATTTATAGTAAAAGAAATAGCTAATACAACAATACCAATAGAGGTAGAAAACGCTGTAGTACCATGGGTATGGGAGACACAAGTACCGGGATTAGCGAAAGCAGCAAAACCTGTCATAGTAGAATTGAAAGAAGGTGTCCAACCGGTAAGAGTTAGACAATATCCTATACAGTTAGAAGCTAGGAAAGGGGTAGCACCATTAATTGCAAAATTTTTGATGCACAATGTGTTAGAAGAATGTGAATCTGAATATAATACACCGATATTTCCTATAAGAAAACCTAACGGAGATTATAGGTTAGTTCAAGATTTAAGAGCTGTAAACGAAATAGTTAAAGATATACATCCAGTAGTAGCAAATCCTTATACATTGTTAACATCTGTGGCAGAACAATTTAGATACTTTTCTGTAATTGATTTAAAAGATGCTTTCTTCTGCATCCCATTGGCATTACAAAGTAGGAAATTATTTGCGTTTGAATGGGAAAATCCGGATACAGGACGAAAACGACAGCTGACCTGGACCAGGTTACCACAAGGCTTCAAAAACAGTCCTACAATATTTGGGAATCAGCTGGCACGAGAACTGGAGGATTGGAAGGAGCAAGGATATTTTCAATTACCATCAAAAGCATACTTATTGTTGCAATATGTGGATGACATTTTCGTGGCGACAGAAAGGTATGAAAACTGCATTACTGTTACAGTTGCGTGATTAAATTTACTGGGACAGAGCGGTTATCGAGTTTCTAAGGAAAAAGCCCAAATTGCCCGGGAAAAAGTGATATATCTGGGATGTGAAATTTCCCAAGGACAAAGACGGTTGGGGGTGAATAGAATACAAGCGATTTGTGCCATCCCTGAACCTAGAAATTTGCACGAGTTACGAACTTTTCTAGGAATGACAGGGTGGTGCAGACTCTGGATTTTGAATTATGGACTGTTAGCCAAACCACTGTATGCAGCTTTAAAAGAGCCACAATTAGTTTGGAGTTTAGAGTGTAAAAGGGCTTTTCAAGACTTAAAACAGGCTCTGCAAGAAGCCCCAGCATTAGGATTGCCTGATTTGACAAAAACATTTCAACTCTTTGTACATGAGCGGCAACGACTAGCGCTTGGAGTTTTAACTCAACGAATTGGATCATGGAAGAGACCGGTGGGCTATTTTTCCAAGCAGTTGGATATGGTAAGTGCCGGATGGCCTTCTTGCCTCCGAGCAGTGGCTGCTACTGTAACGTTAGTCCAAGAAGCTAGAAAATTGACATTGGGAACAAAAATGGAAGTATTTGTGCCCCACATGGTGATTGCAGTTTTGGAACAAAAGGGGGGTCATTGGTTGTCATCCGGTAGAATGTTGAAATATCAGGCAATATTGAGAGAACAGGATGATATATTTTTAAAGATAACAACATGTTTGAATCCCGCTGAATTTTTAGGTAGCAAAATAGAGGAAGGCGAGCTGGAACATGATTGTATTGAGGTGATCGAACAAACTTACGCCAGTAGGGTAGATCTGAAAGATATTCCCCTTGTAAATCCTGACTGGACATTATTTACAGACGGTAGCAGCTTTGTTGAGAATGGAACACGATATTCTGGATATGCTGTGGTTACTAAGCTTGAAGTAATTGAAGCAAAGGCATTAATGCCAGGAACGTCAGCGCAAAAGGCAGAACTGGTCGCTCTAATTCGGGCTTTAATACCGAGTACGGATAAGAGAGTGAATATTTGGACAGATTCTAAATACGCTTTTGGAATAATACATATACATGGAGCTTTATGGAAGGAAAGAGGATTGTTGACGGCTCAAGGTAGTATTATTAAATATCGAACCGAGATCTTACAGTTATTAGAGGCTGTGGTACTACCTCAGCAAGTGGCTGTAATGCATTGTCGAGGACATCAGAGGGATGACAGCGATGTGGCACAAGGAAACATGAAGGCAGACCAGGCAGCCAAAATTGCTGCACGGCAAGTATGGACTGAATTAGCTCTAATACCTACTAAGGTAAGCCCGATTACTGCTCATCTCTCTGTAAATCCCTTTTATACCCAAGAAGATGAAAAATTAGCCGATTTGGTAAAGGCACAGAAGAATTCACATGGATGGTATGTAACAGGTAATGGACAAGTAGTAGTGCCTGCTACAATTATGAAACGAATAATACAAACTGAACATAATAAATGCCATTGGGGAGCAGAAGCATTGGTGCAGTTTTTAAAGCGGAGCATTATATCTGCACAAATGTTAACAATAGCAAAAGGGGTGAATGCGAAGTGTCCAGTATGTTTAAAGAATAATCCGGTAATACGAAAACAAATTCCAATGGGAACTTTGAAAGTGGGAATAGAACCAGGTGACTATTGGCAAGTGGATTTTGCAGAATTACCTAAATCAAAAGGGTTTAAGTATTTATTGGTATACGTATGTACCTTTTCAGGGTGGCTAGAAGCATTTCCCTGTAGAACGAATCAAGCTAGAGAAGTAGTAAAAACTTTGTTAAAAGAGATCATACCTAGATTTGGGGTACCTTTAGGAATTTCTTCAGATCGAGGCCCACACTTTATAGCTGAAATAGTACAGGAAATTAGTGAAATGCTTGGAATTAGCTGGGATTTACATACACCGTGGAGGCCACAATCTAGTGGAAAGGTAGAAAGGATGAATCAAACATTAAAAGGACAAATTAAAAAGATATGCCAGGAAGCTCAAATCCAATGGCCACAGGCATTGCCCCTTGCTTTATTGAGAATTCGTATAAAACCTAGAGAAGGGTTGTCTGTAAGTCCCTATGAAATTCTGTACGGTAAGCCATATACTGCACCAACGAAGGGAATGGGAAGTGCAGATTTACACCTCCAAGGAGATCAAGATGTTTATAGTTATATAATTTCTTTAAGCAGATTACTCACAGCCTTACGTGCCGCGATCATCTGGAATCGCCCTTTGCCGTTGGAGAATCAACCAGGAGACCAAGCGTATGTTCGAAATTGGCAAACGGAGCCTTTAAAGGAACAGTGGCATGGACTTTATTTGGTACTATTGATAACATTTACCGCTGTGAAAGTAGCAGGAATTGATAATTGGATTCGTTATACCAGAGTGAAGAAGGTACCATCACAATGGGGGGTAAAAATGATCACTCCTACAAAACTGAGATTTACATCTTGGTAATACTATGCTGGGTAGGATTAAGTAATGGTTTCGCTCAAATAATACATACATATGCTACTGTACATATAGAAGAACGAATGGATGTAAATTTGACTTGTGATTTTGTTGGAGATATGAGAAGTTCAATCCAAGACATTAGTTGCTATTGGCAGAAGAATGAGTCCAAATTGTCAGCTGGGTTTACAATCCGATGGGATAGTGATACACGAAGGGGTACTATGATTTTATCATTGCGAAATGTAAGTAAGACAGATGTAGGAAACTACACCTGTATTGTTTGGATTAAAGAGAGTTTTGATTATGGAAAAAGGGCATTAGAGGTTACTGCAAAATCAGAACCTATGCAGAAAAGAAACAGAGCCAGGAGAGAGTTAAAAGATTTGGAAAAAGACGAAATGCAACCAATACAAATAATCCAGGCGCCACAACAGGAAACACAAGAAAATCTAATGCAAAAGAAAGTTAGCTGAAAAACACCCAGTCTAGAACTGTACAAAAGTATACACTTGTGACACCCCGAAAGTGAAGTTACCTTTCCACCTGTGGTCCTTGCATTAAGGACAGGTTGTGCCTGTAGAGGAATTAAATACTCCATGAGTGAACCTGTAATACAATTCGGAGTGGGAATAGATTGTAGAACTACGATCAGGAGCACAGGAAATTTAGTTTGGGTTACCAGTGATGGACAATGGACGACTCACCTCCCCTTGGATGGGTTGGTGACTGAAATAACTTTAGGGTTACCAACTCTCTGCCCAATTTGGAAGAAAGCGCCATTTAAGGGTAGATTAGAAAATTTATGGATAATGAAGAGAGAAATAAAGGATGATGATGATTGGCAAGAACCATCATCCGGTGTGAAGTTAGGTTGGGCTTTAGAATCATTGTTTGCTCCAATTAGTGCTTATCGGAATAGAGAAATGTTGTACCGGTTGTTAGGACAAACGGAAAGGCTAGCAAGAGTGACTAAAGAAGGATTTAAGGAAATAAACTTACAATTACAGGCAACCACAAAAATGACCCTGCAAAATAGAATGGCATTAGATATGCTGTTGCTAAAAGAACATGGAGTATGTGGTTATTTACGAGATAAGATTGATCATTGTTGTGTACATATTCCGAATGTTACAGCCGCGGTAGAACGTGATTTGTCTCAGCTAACGCAAATTGAACATGCAACTGAGGAAGAAAGAGAAGAAAGTACCCATAATTGGGTTGCTGCTTTAGCAAAGTCATTTGGATTGAACATCTCTGGTTGGGTAGCATCTTTAATTCAATGGTGTATAATAATTATAATTATTATGTTAGCTATTATGGGAGTGTTGCGTTTGATTCAAAATATTGTTAATAAGGAACGGCAACACTTGGGGAAAATTTTAAAAGCTGTTACCAGGAAGAATCATGAACTTCCCCCGAGATATGAAGACATTGGAAATAATTCATTGCAGCTACAATCACCAGTTTGAGACGGTCCAAAGAATATGGAAATCTGCGGAACTGATGATGAAAATCCTTGCAGTCTGGAAGACTTGAAGTATTTTCAAAGGGGGGAATTGTTACATTATATTGATTAGAATAGGTTATACTTGGTAGACAAGATGAAGGTATAATTGCAGGTGTTGGGTACAGTACAATCTGATGAAGTGGGTACAGTACAATCTGATGAACTGGGTACAGCACAATCTGATGAACTAGGTAAATGATAAGCAAATCTTGGCAACAGTAACTGAAGAAACTATAAATGGGAAACAATCATGTAGCTTAGCAATTCTGTTGATTATGTTACGTAACCGAACACTATAAATATTAACCAAGTTAAACGGGGATTTGGGATTCTCAGCTTTGGACATGAGTCCCTGAGACCCCGGGCCCCGAATAAAGCACCGCATATAACTGCTTTCGTAGTTATGTGTTTCTTTACGGGCAACAGTTTTCTGGCGACCCAGATGGGACTTCGGGAGTAGTGTTGACGGTTCGCTTTCCGATTTTGCTCCGTGCCGGCACCGAGGAATTCTCGGGGAGCCATCGGCTGCGCCCGCTCTGCGCTGCTCCTGACGTCCCAAAGTGGTAAGCCCGAAGGTGCTTTATTGTAATATTTGGTCGGGTGCCTGCCTAATAAGACGTGACGGCGATTCACGCAAGGTTGGGCTAACGAGCTCGAGGTCTGGTCTGTGGAAGCCTAGGCGCTGGCCGTCAGACGGAGCGAAAGCCCCGCAGGTCCAGCACTCACGGACATACGTGGCTGTCTCGTGAGTTTGGTTTGGTCTTTTGTTTCCCATCAGAGGCTATCTTTCCGTTTTCTACCCCGTAGATTTAGTGTGTGTGTGTGTGGAGTGAGTGTGTAAGACCATGGTAATACCAGATAATTCTCCGTTAGGATGTTTATTAAAGCATTGGAAAAGTGCGGGATATTTTCAGAGTATGAGTAAAAGTCGATTTATAGATTATTGTACGAATTGGTGGCCACAATATGAGTATGATGGACCCCGGTGGCCTGAACACGGAAGTTTAGATCCGGGTGTTATAGGTCCATTAATGAGATATTGTTAAGAACTTGAAAAATGGGATGAAGTACCATATGTTGATCTATTTTATGATATACGTAATCATCCAGATATGCAGAGAGAATGTGGAATGTTGTTGGTACATCCCGAAAAAAAGATAAAACAAAATGTGAAGGATGTGTAGGTAATAAGAAGTGTATGACTTGTTTGGCAATACAAAATTCAATAAGAGAGCCAGAGGAGGTATCACTTTTAGCATCACCGACGGCCCCTGTGATGTCCGATATAGATGCAGGGGACGATAGTGATACTGATAGTATTAAGGCGGTAAAACCGTCAGAATCAATTAATACTGGAGCGATCCAGATTAAGTTAACACCGAAGGGTTCGCCAGGGCATTCATCATGCCCAAGACAAGCGCAACGAACCCCAATTGCACAGAGAACAAGACAAGGGAGGAAGGAACAAGAGCAAAACAGTAAAGTATTATTAGCCCCTTTACGAGAGGCAATTTCGGGGACTGATAAAGTATATGGGAAAGTTCCTTTTTCCCCAGGAGATTTAGTAATTTGGAAGCAATCAGCTGGAAAGTGTACAATAATAGGAAAAAAAAACAAACCACAAAGAGAAATCAGGCAGGATTATTAGCAATGTTACAACGAGTAAATCAAGGAATAAGAGGCAGAAGTAGAGGACGAGGTCGAGGAGGATACAGGGTAGGAGGCATGCGGGGAATACCTCAAAATCAGCTAGGGATAAATCAGTGTGCGTTTTGCAGACAACAGGGACATTGGAAAAATGAGTGCCCAGTGAAAATGAATTTGGCCCAGCAGACTTCAGTAGGAGGAACACCAATGGCAGAAACAATGATGTTAGGACATTTGGGGCAACATAGTAGCTGACTAAGTGATGGATTAAAAGTGACAACAGAAATTGATGGGGAAGAGAAACAATTATTGGTAGATACTGGGGCAACTTATTCTGTTTTAAATACTTGTTTAGGAAAGATAGGAGATACGATGATAACTGTGGTAGGAGCTACAGGAAAAACAGAGCAACGGCCCTTTCTGCGGCCATTGCATCTAAATTTTAGGGGTAAAGAATTAGATCATGAATTTCTCTATGTACCGGATTGTCCTACATCTTTGTTAGGACGAGATTTATTGTCAAGATTTAATGCTAAAATAATATTTGAAAATGGAAAAGCTAAGTTGCAGATACCTGAGGAAGAAATAGCTAGAATATTTATAGTAAAAGAAATAGCTAATACAACAATACCAATAGAGGTAGAAAACGCTGTAGTACCATGGGTATGGGAGACACAAGTACCGGGATTAGCGAAAGCAGCAAAACCTGTCATAGTAGAATTGAAAGAAGGTGTCCAACCGGTAAGAGTTAGACAATATCCTATACAGTTAGAAGCTAGGAAAGGGGTAGCACCATTAATTGCAAAATTTTTGATGCACAATGTGTTAGAAGAATGTGAATCTGAATATAATACACCAATATTTCCTATAAGAAAACCTAACGGAGATTATAGGTTAGTTCAAGATTTAAGAGCTGTAAACGAAATAGTTAAAGATATACATCCAGTAGTAGCAAATCCTTATACATTGTTAACATCTGTGGCAGAACAATTTAGATACTTTTCTGTAATTGATTTAAAAGATGCTTTCTTCTGCATCCCATTGGCATTACAAAGTAGGAAATTATTTGCGTTTGAATGGGAAAATCCGGATACAGGACGAAAACGACAGCTGACCTGGACCAGGTTACCACAAGGCTTCAAAAACAGTCCTACAATGTTTGGGAATCAGCTGGCACGAGAACTGGAGGATTGGAAGGAGCAAGGATATTTTCAATTACCATCAAAAGCATACTTATTGTTGCAATATGTGGATGACATTTTCGTGGCGACAGAAAGGTATGAAAACTGCATTACTGTTACAGTTGCGTTATTAAATTTACTGGGACAGAGCGGTTATCGAGTTTCTAAGGAAAAAGCCCAAATTGCCCGGGAAAAAGTGATATATCTGGGATGTGAAATTTCCCAAGGACAAAGACGGTTGGGGGTGAATAGAATACAAGCGATTTGTGCCATCCCTGAACCTAGAAATTTGCACGAGTTACGAACTTTTCTAGGAATGACAGGGTGGTGCAGACTCTGGATTTTGAATTATGGACTGTTAGCCAAACCACTGTATGCAGCTTTAAAAGAGCCACAATTAGTTTGGAGTTTAGAGTGTAAAAGGGCTTTTCAAGACTTAAAACAGGCTCTGCAAGAAGCCCCAGCATTAGGATTGCCTGATTTGACAAAAACATTTCAACTCTTTGTACATGAGCGGCAACGACTAGCGCTTGGAGTTTTAACTCAACGAATTGGATCATGGAAGAGACCGGTGGGCTATTTTTCCAAGCAGTTGGATACGGTAAGTGCCGGATGGCCTTCTTGCCTCCGAGCAGTGGCTGCTACTGTAATGTTAGTCCAAGAAGCTAGAAAATTGACATTGGGAACAAAAATGGAAGTATTTGTGCCCCACATGGTGATTGCAGTTTTGGAACAAAAGGGGGGTCATTGGTTGTCATCCGGTAGAATGTTGAAATATCAAGCAATATTGAGAGAACAGGATGATATATTTTTAAAGATAACAACATGTTTGAATCCCGCTGAATTTTTAGGTAGCAAAATAGAGGAAGGCGAGCTGGAACATGATTGTATTGAGGTGATCGAACAAACTTACGCCAGTAGGGTAGATCTGAAAGATATTCCCCTTGTAAATCCTGACTGGACATTATTTACAGACGGTAGCAGCTTTGTTGAGAATGGAACACGATATTCTGGATATGCTGTGGTTACTAAGCTTGAAGTAATTGAAGCAAAGGCATTAATGCCAGGAACGTCAGCGCAAAAGGCAGAACTGGTCGCTCTAATTCGGGCTTTAATACCGAGTACGGATAAGAGAGTGAATATTTGGACAGATTCTAAATACGCTTTTGGAATAATACATATACATGGAGCTTTATGGAAGGAAAGAGGATTGTTGACGGCTCAAGGTAGTATTATTAAATATCGAACCGAGATCTTACAGTTATTAGAGGCTGTGGTACTACCTCAGCAAGTGGCTGTAATGCATTGTCGAGGACATCAGAGGGATGGCAGCGATGTGGCACAAGGAAACATGAAGGCAGACCAGGCAGCCAAAATTGCTGCACGGCAAGTATGGACTGAATTAGCTCTAATACCTACTAAGGTAAGCCCGATTACTGCTCATCTCTCTGTAAATCCCTTTTATACCCAAGAAGATGAAAAATTAGCCGATTTGGTAAAGGCACAGAAGAATTCACATGGATGGTATGTAACAGGTAATGGACAAGTAGTAGTGCCTGCTACAATTATGAAACGAATAATACAAACTGAACATAATAAATGCCATTGGGGAGCAGAAGCATTGGTGCAGTTTTTAAAGCGGAGCATTGTATCTGCACAAATGTTAACAATAGCAAAAGGGGTGAATGCGAAGTGTCCAGTATGTTTAAAGAATAATCCGGTAATACGAAAACAAATTCAAATGGGAACTTTGAAAGTGGGAATAGAACCAGGTGACTATTGGCAAGTGGATTTTGCAGAATTACCTAAATCAAAAGGGTTTCAGTATTTATTGGTATACGTATGTACCTTTTCAGGGTGGCTAGAAGCATTTCCCTGTAGAACGAATCAAGCTAGAGAAGTAGTAAAAACTTTGTTAAAAGAGATCATACCTAGATTTGGGGTACCTTTAGGAATTTCTTCAGATCGAGGCCCACACTTTATAGCTAAAATAGTACAGGAAATTAGTGAAATGCTTGGAATTAGCTGGGATTTACATACACCGTGGAGGCCACAATCTAGTGGAAAGGTAGAAAGGATGAATCAAACATTAAAAGGACAAATTAAAAAGATATGCCAGGAAGCTCAAATCCAATGGCCACAGGCATTGCCCCTTGCTTTATTGAGAATTCGTATAAAACCTAGAGAAGGGTTGTCTGTAAGTCCCTATGAAATTCTGTACGGTAAGCCATATACTGCACCAACGAAGGGAATGGGAAGTGCAGATTTACACCTCCAAGGAGATCAAGATGTTTATAGTTATATAATTTCTTTAAGCAGATTACTCACAGCCTTACGTGCCGCGATCATCTGGAATCGCCCTTTGCCGTTGGAGAATCAACCAGGAGACCAAGCGTATGTTCGAAATTGGCAAACGGAGCCTTTAAAGGAACAGTGGCATGGACTTTATTTGGTGCTATTGATAACATTTACCGCTGTGAAAGTAGCAGGAATTGATAATTGGATTCATTATACCAGAGTGAAGAAGGTACCATCACAATGGGGGGTAAAAATGATCACTCCTACAAAACTGAGATTTACATCTTGGTAATACTATGCTGGGTAGGATTAAGTAATGGTTTCGCTCAAATAATACATACATATGCTACTGTACATATAGAAGAACGAATGGATGTAAATTTGACTTGTGATTTTGTTGGAGATATGAGAAGTTCAATCCAAGACATTAGTTGCTATTGGCAGAAGAATGAGTCCAAATTGTCAACTGGGTTTACAATCCGATGGGATAGTGATACACGAAGGGGTACTATGATTTTATCATTGCGAAATGTAAGTAAGACAGATGTAGGAAACTACACCTGTATTGTTTGGATTAAAGAGAGTTTTGATTATGGAAAAAGGGCATTAGAGGTTACTGCAAAATCAGAACCTATGCAGAAAAGAAACAGAGCCAGGAGAGAGTTAAAAGATTTGGAAAAAGACGAAATGCAACCAATACAAATAATCCAGGCGCCACAACAGGAAACACAAGAAAATCTAATGCAAAAGAAAGTTAGCTGAAAAACACCCAGTCTAGAACTGTACAAAAGTATACACTTGTGACACCCCGAAAGTGAAGTTACCTTTCCACCTGTGGTCCTTGCATTAAGGACAGGTTGTGCCTGTAGAGGAATTAAATACTCCATGAGTGAACCTGTAATACAATTCGGAGTGGGAATAGATTGTAGAACTACGATCAGGAGCACAGGAAATTTAGTTTGGGTTACCAGTGATGGACAATGGACGACTCACCTCCCCTTGGATGGGTTGGTGACTGAAATAACTTTAGGGTTACCAACTCTCTGCCCAATTTGGAAGAAAGCGCCATTTAAGGGTAGATTAGAAAATTTATGGATAATGAAGAGAGAAATAAAGGATGATGATGATTGGCAAGAACCATCATCCGGTGTGAAGTTAGGTTGGGCTTTAGAATCATTGTTTGCTCCAATTAGTGCTTATCGGAATAGAGAAATGTTGTACCGGTTGTTAGGACAAACGGAAAGGCTAGCAAGAGTGACTAAAGAAGGATTTAAGGAAATAAACTTACAATTACAGGCAACCACAAAAATGACCCTGCAAAATAGAATGGCATTAGATATGCTGTTGCTAAAAGAACATGGAGTATGTGGTTATTTACGAGATAAGATTGATCATTGTTGTGTACATATTCCGAATGTTACAGCCGCGGTAGAACGTGATTTGTCTCAGCTAACGCAAATTGAACATGCAACTGAGGAAGAAAGAGAAGAAAGTACCCATAATTGGGTTGCTGCTTTAGCAAAGTCATTTGGATTGAACATCTCTGGTTGGGTAGCATCTTTAATTCAATGGTGTATAATAATTATAATTATTATGTTAGCTATTATGGGAGTGTTGCGTTTGATTCAAAATATTGTTAATAAGGAACGGCAACACTTGGGGAAAATTTTAAAAGCTGTTACCAGGAAGAATCATGAACTTCCCCCGAGATATGAAGACATTGGAAATAATTCATTGCAGCTACAATCACCAGTTTGAGACGGTCCAAAGAATATGGAAATCTGCGGAACTGATGATGAAAATCCTTGCAGTCTGGAAGACTTGAAGTATTTTCAAAGGGGGGAATTGTTACATTATATTGATTAGAATAGGTTATACTTGGTAGACAAGATGAAGGTATAATTGCAGGTGTTGGGTACAGTACAATCTGATGAAGTGGGTACAGTACAATCTGATGAACTGGGTACAGCACAATCTGATGAACTAGGTAAATGATAAGCAAATCTTGGCAACAGTAACTGAAGAAACTATAAATGGGAAACAATCATGTAGCTTAGCAATTCTGTTGATTATGTTACGTAACCGAACACTATAAATATTAACCAAGTTAAACGGGGATTTGGGATTCTCAGCTTTGGACATGAGTCCCTGAGACCCCGGGCCCCGAATAAAGCACCGCATATAACTGCTTTCGTAGTTATGTGTTTCTTTACGGGCAACAGTTTTCTGGCGACCCAGATGGGACTTCGGGAGTAGTGTTGACGGTTCGCTTTCCGATTTTGCTCCGTGCCGGCACCGAGGAATTCTCGGGGAGCCATCGGCTGCGCCCGCTCTGCGCTGCTCCTGACGTCCCAAAGTGGTAAGCCCGAAGGTGCTTTATTGTAATATTTGGTCGGGTGCCTGCCTAATAAGACGTGACGGCGATTCACGCAAGGTTGGGCTAACGAGCTCGAGGTCTGGTCTGTGGAAGCCTAGGCGCTGGCCGTCAGACGGAGCGAAAGCCCCGCAGGTCCAGCACTCACGGACATACGTGGCTGTCTCGTGAGTTTGGTTTGGTCTTTTGTTTCCCATCAGAGGCTATCTTTCCGTTTTCTACCCCGTAGATTTAGTGTGTGTGTGTGTGGAGTGAGTGTGTAAGACCATGGTAATACCGGATAATTCTCCGTTAGGATGTTTATTAAAGCATTGGAAAAGTGCGGGATATTTTCAGAGTATGAGTAAAAGTCGATTTATAGATTATTGTACGAATTGGTGGCCACAATATGAGTATGATGGACCCCGGTGGCCTGAACACGGAAGTTTAGATCCGGGTGTTATAGGTCCATTAATGAGATATTGTTAAGAACTTGAAAAATGGGATGAAGTACCATATGTTGATCTATTTTATGATATACGTAATCATCCAGATATGCAGAGAGAATGTGGAATGTTGTTGGTACATCCCGAAAAAAAGATAAAACAAAATGTGAAGGATGTGTAGGTAATAAGAAGCGTATGACTTGTTTGGCAATACAAAATTCAATAAGAGAGCCAGAGGAGGTATCACTTTTAGCATCACCGACGGCCCCTGTGATGTCCGATATAGATGCAGGGGACGATAGTGATACTGATAGTATTAAGGCGGTAAAACCGTCAGAATCAATTAATACTGGAGCGATCCAGATTAAGTTAACACCGAAGGGTTCGCCAGGGCATTCATCATGCCCAAGACAAGCGCAACGAACCCCAATTGCACAGAGAACAAGACAAGGGAGGAAGGAACAAGAGCAAAACAGTAAAGTATTATTAGCCCCTTTACGAGAGGCAATTTCGGGGACTGATAAAGTATATGGGAAAGTTCCTTTTTCCCCAGGAGATTTAGTAATTTGGAAGCAATCAGCTGGAAAGTGTACAATAATAGGAAAAAAAAACAAACCACAAAGAGAAATCAGGCAGGATTATTAGCAATGTTACAACGAGTAAATCAAGGAATAAGAGGCAGAAGTAGAGGACGAGGTCGAGGAGGATACAGGGTAGGAGGCATGCGGGGAATACCTCAAAATCAGCTAGGGATAAATCAGTGTGCGTTTTGCAGACAACAGGGACATTGGAAAAATGAGTGCCCAGTGAAAATGAATTTGGCCCAGCAGACTTCAGTAGGAGGAACACCAATGGCAGAAACAATGATGTTAGGACATTTGGGGCAACATAGTAGCTGACTAAGTGATGGATTAAAAGTGACAACAGAAATTGATGGGGAAGAGAAACAATTATTGGTAGATACTGGGGCAACTTATTCTGTTTTAAATACTTGTTTAGGAAAGATAGGAGATACGATGATAACTGTGGTAGGAGCTACAGGAAAAACAGAGCAACGGCCCTTTCTGCGGCCATTGCATCTAAATTTTAGGGGTAAAGAATTAGATCATGAATTTCTCTATGTACCGGATTGTCCTACATCTTTGTTAGGACGAGATTTATTGTCAAGATTTAATGCTAAAATAATATTTGAAAATGGAAAAGCTAAGTTGCAGATACCTGAGGAAGAAATAGCTAGAATATTTATAGTAAAAGAAATAGCTAATACAACAATACCAATAGAGGTAGAAAACGCTGTAGTACCATGGGTATGGGAGACACAAGTACCGGGATTAGCGAAAGCAGCAAAACCTGTCATAGTAGAATTGAAAGAAGGTGTCCAACCGGTAAGAGTTAGACAATATCCTATACAGTTAGAAGCTAGGAAAGGGGTAGCACCATTAATTGCAAAATTTTTGATGCACAATGTGTTAGAAGAATGTGAATCTGAATATAATACACCAATATTTCCTATAAGAAAACCTAACGGAGATTATAGGTTAGTTCAAGATTTAAGAGCTGTAAACGAAATAGTTAAAGATATACATCCAGTAGTAGCAAATCCTTATACATTGTTAACATCTGTGGCAGAACAATTTAGATACTTTTCTGTAATTGATTTAAAAGATGCTTTCTTCTGCATCCCATTGGCATTACAAAGTAGGAAATTATTTGCGTTTGAATGGGAAAATCCGGATACAGGACGAAAACGACAGCTGACCTGGACCAGGTTACCACAAGGCTTCAAAAACAGTCCTACAATGTTTGGGAATCAGCTGGCACGAGAACTGGAGGATTGGAAGGAGCAAGGATATTTTCAATTACCATCAAAAGCATACTTATTGTTGCAATATGTGGATGACATTTTCGTGGCGACAGAAAGGTATGAAAACTGCATTACTGTTACAGTTGCGTTATTAAATTTACTGGGACAGAGCGGTTATCGAGTTTCTAAGGAAAAAGCCCAAATTGCCCGGGAAAAAGTGATATATCTGGGATGTGAAATTTCCCAAGGACAAAGACGGTTGGGGGTGAATAGAATACAAGCGATTTGTGCCATCCCTGAACCTAGAAATTTGCACGAGTTACGAACTTTTCTAGGAATGACAGGGTGGTGCAGACTCTGGATTTTGAATTATGGACTGTTAGCCAAACCACTGTATGCAGCTTTAAAAGAGCCACAATTAGTTTGGAGTTTAGAGTGTAAAAGGGCTTTTCAAGACTTAAAACAGGCTCTGCAAGAAGCCCCAGCATTAGGATTGCCTGATTTGACAAAAACATTTCAACTCTTTGTACATGAGCGGCAACGACTAGCGCTTGGAGTTTTAACTCAACGAATTGGATCATGGAAGAGACCGGTGGGCTATTTTTCCAAGCAGTTGGATACGGTAAGTGCCGGATGGCCTTCTTGCCTCCGAGCAGTGGCTGCTACTGTAATGTTAGTCCAAGAAGCTAGAAAATTGACATTGGGAACAAAAATGGAAGTATTTGTGCCCCACATGGTGATTGCAGTTTTGGAACAAAAGGGGGGTCATTGGTTGTCATCCGGTAGAATGTTGAAATATCAAGCAATATTGAGAGAACAGGATGATATATTTTTAAAGATAACAACATGTTTGAATCCCGCTGAATTTTTAGGTAGCAAAATAGAGGAAGGCGAGCTGGAACATGATTGTATTGAGGTGATCGAACAAACTTACGCCAGTAGGGTAGATCTGAAAGATATTCCCCTTGTAAATCCTGACTGGACATTATTTACAGACGGTAGCAGCTTTGTTGAGAATGGAACACGATATTCTGGATATGCTGTGGTTACTAAGCTTGAAGTAATTGAAGCAAAGGCATTAATGCCAGGAACGTCAGCGCAAAAGGCAGAACTGGTCGCTCTAATTCGGGCTTTAATACCGAGTACGGATAAGAGAGTGAATATTTGGACAGATTCTAAATACGCTTTTGGAATAATACATATACATGGAGCTTTATGGAAGGAAAGAGGATTGTTGACGGCTCAAGGTAGTATTATTAAATATCGAACCGAGATCTTACAGTTATTAGAGGCTGTGGTACTACCTCAGCAAGTGGCTGTAATGCATTGTCGAGGACATCAGAGGGATGGCAGCGATGTGGCACAAGGAAACATGAAGGCAGACCAGGCAGCCAAAATTGCTGCACGGCAAGTATGGACTGAATTAGCTCTAATACCTACTAAGGTAAGCCCGATTACTGCTCATCTCTCTGTAAATCCCTTTTATACCCAAGAAGATGAAAAATTAGCCGATTTGGTAAAGGCACAGAAGAATTCACATGGATGGTATGTAACAGGTAATGGACAAGTAGTAGTGCCTGCTACAATTATGAAACGAATAATACAAACTGAACATAATAAATGCCATTGGGGAGCAGAAGCATTGGTGCAGTTTTTAAAGCGGAGCATTGTATCTGCACAAATGTTAACAATAGCAAAAGGGGTGAATGCGAAGTGTCCAGTATGTTTAAAGAATAATCCGGTAATACGAAAACAAATTCAAATGGGAACTTTGAAAGTGGGAATAGAACCAGGTGACTATTGGCAAGTGGATTTTGCAGAATTACCTAAATCAAAAGGGTTTCAGTATTTATTGGTATACGTATGTACCTTTTCAGGGTGGCTAGAAGCATTTCCCTGTAGAACGAATCAAGCTAGAGAAGTAGTAAAAACTTTGTTAAAAGAGATCATACCTAGATTTGGGGTACCTTTAGGAATTTCTTCAGATCGAGGCCCACACTTTATAGCTAAAATAGTACAGGAAATTAGTGAAATGCTTGGAATTAGCTGGGATTTACATACACCGTGGAGGCCACAATCTAGTGGAAAGGTAGAAAGGATGAATCAAACATTAAAAGGACAAATTAAAAAGATATGCCAGGAAGCTCAAATCCAATGGCCACAGGCATTGCCCCTTGCTTTATTGAGAATTCGTATAAAACCTAGAGAAGGGTTGTCTGTAAGTCCCTATGAAATTCTGTACGGTAAGCCATATACTGCACCAACGAAGGGAATGGGAAGTGCAGATTTACACCTCCAAGGAGATCAAGATGTTTATAGTTATATAATTTCTTTAAGCAGATTACTCACAGCCTTACGTGCCGCGATCATCTGGAATCGCCCTTTGCCGTTGGAGAATCAACCAGGAGACCAAGCGTATGTTCGAAATTGGCAAACGGAGCCTTTAAAGGAACAGTGGCATGGACTTTATTTGGTGCTATTGATAACATTTACCGCTGTGAAAGTAGCAGGAATTGATAATTGGATTCATTATACCAGAGTGAAGAAGGTACCATCACAATGGGGGGTAAAAATGATCACTCCTACAAAACTGAGATTTACATCTTGGTAATACTATGCTGGGTAGGATTAAGTAATGGTTTCGCTCAAATAATACATACATATGCTACTGTACATATGGAAGAACGAATGGATGTAAATTTGACTTGTGATTTTGTTGGAGATATGAGAAGTTCAATCCAAGACATTAGTTGCTATTGGCAGAAGAATGAGTCCAAATTGTCAACTGGGTTTACAATCCGATGGGATAGTGATACACGAAGGGGTACTATGATTTTATCATTGCGAAATGTAAGTAAGACAGATGTAGGAAACTACACCTGTATTGTTTGGATTAAAGAGAGTTTTGATTATGGAAAAAGGGCATTAGAGGTTACTGCAAAATCAGAACCTATGCAGAAAAGAAACAGAGCCAGGAGAGAGTTAAAAGATTTGGAAAAAGACGAAATGCAACCAATACAAATAATCCAGGCGCCACAACAGGAAACACAAGAAAATCTAATGCAAAAGAAAGTTAGCTGAAAAACACCCAGTCTAGAACTGTACAAAAGTATACACTTGTGACACCCCGAAAGTGAAGTTACCTTTCCACCTGTGGTCCTTGCATTAAGGACAGGTTGTGCCTGTAGAGGAATTAAATACTCAATGAGTGAACCTGTAATACAATTCGGAGTGAGAACAGATTGTAGAACTACGATCAGGAGCACAGGAAATTTAGTTTGGGTTACAAGTGATGGACAATGGACGACTCACCTCCCCTTGGATGGGTTGGTGACTGAAATAACTTTAGGGTTACCAACTCTCTGCCCAATTTGGAAGAAAGCGCCATTTAAGGGTAGATTAGAAAATTTATGGATAATGAAGAGAGAAATAAAGGATGATGATGATTGGCAAGAACCATCATCCGGTGTGAAGTTAGGTTGGGCTTTAGAATCATTGTTTGCTCCAATTAGTGCTTATCGGAATAGAGAAATGTTGTACCGGTTGTTAGGACAAACGGAAAGGCTAGCAAGAGTGACTAAAGAAGGATTTAAGGAAATAAACTTACAATTACAGGCAACCACAAAAATGACCCTGCAAAATAGAATGGCATTAGATATGCTGTTGCTAAAAGAACATGGAGTATGTGGTTATTTACGAGATAAGATTGATCATTGTTGTGTACATATTCCGAATGTTACAGCCGCGGTAGAACGTGATTTGTCTCAGCTAACGCAAATTGAACATGCAACTGAGGAAGAAAGAGAAGAAAGTACCCATAATTGGGTTGCTGCTTTAGCAAAGTCATTTGGATTGAACATCTCTGGTTGGGTAGCATCTTTAATTCAATGGTGTATAATAATTATAATTATTATGTTAGCTATTATGGGAGTGTTGCGTTTGATTCAAAATATTGTTAATAAGGAACGGCAACACTTGGGGAAAATTTTAAAAGCTGTTACCAGGAAGAATCATGAACTTCCCCCGAGATATGAAGACATTGGAAATAATTCATTGCAGCTACAATCACCAGTTTGAGACGGTCCAAAGAATATGGAAATCTGCGGAACTGATGATGAAAATCCTTGCAGTCTGGAAGACTTGAAGTATTTTCAAAGGGGGGAATGGTTACATTATATTGATTAGAATAGGTTATACTTGGTAGACAAGATGAAGGTATAATTGCAGGTGTTGGGTACAGTACAATCTGATGAAGTGGGTACAGTACAATCTGATGAACTGGGTACAGCACAATCTGATGAACTAGGTAAATGATAAGCAAATCTTGGCAACAGTAACTGAAGAAACTATAAATGGGAAACAATCATGTAGCTTAGCAATTCTGTTGATTATGTTACGTAACCGAACACTATAAATATTAACCAAGTTAAACGGGGATTTGGGATTCTCAGCTTTGGACATGAGTCCCTGAGACCCCGGGCCCCGAATAAAGCACCGCATATAACTGCTTTCGTAGTTATGTGTTTCTTTACGGGCAACAGTTTTCTGGCGACCCAGATGGGACTTCGGGAGTAGTGTTGACGGTTCGCTTTCCGATTTTGCTCCGTGCCGGCACCGAGGAATTCTCGGGGAGCCATCGGCTGCGCCCGCTCTGCGCTGCTCCTGACGTCCCAAAGTGGTAAGCCCGAAGGTGCTTTATTGTAATATTTGGTCGGGTGCCTGCCTAATAAGACGTGACGGCGATTCACGCAAGGTTGGGCTAACGAGCTCGAGGTCTGGTCTGTGGAAGCCTAGGCGCTGGCCGTCAGACGGAGCGAAAGCCCCGCAGGTCCAGCACTCACGGACATACGTGGCTGTCTCGTGAGTTTGGTTTGGTCTTTTGTTTCCCATCAGAGGCTATCTTTCCGTTTTCTACCCCGTAGATTTAGTGTGTGTGTGTGTGTGTGGAGTGAGTGTGTAAGACCATGGTAATACCGGATAATTCTCCGTTAGGATGTTTATTAAAGCATTGGAAAAGTGCGGGATATTTTCAGAGTATGAGTAAAAGTCGATTTATAGATTATTGTACGAATTGGTGGCCACAATATGAGTATGATGGACCCCGGTGGCCTGAACACGGAAGTTTAGATCCGGGTGTTATAGGTCCATTAATGAGATATTGTTAAGAACTTGAAAAATGGGATGAAGTACCATATGTTGATCTATTTTATGATATACGTAATCATCCAGATATGCAGAGAGAATGTGGAATGTTGTTGGTACATCCCGAAAAAAAGATAAAACAAAATGTGAAGGATGTGTAGGTAATAAGAAGTGTATGACTTGTTTGGCAATACAAAATTCAATAAGAGAGCCAGAGGAGGTATCACTTTTAGCATCACCGACGGCCCCTGTGATGTCCGATATAGATGCAGGGGATGATAGTGATACTGATAGTATTAAGGCGGTAAAACCGTCAGAATCAATTAATACTGGAGCGATCCAGATTAAGTTAACACCGAAGGGTTCGCCAGGGCATTCATCATGCCCAAGACAAGCGCAACGAACCCCAATTGCACAGAGAACAAGACAAGGGAGGAAGGAACAAGAGCAAAACAGTAAAGTATTATTAGCCCCTTTACGAGAGGCAATTTCGGGGACTGATAAAGTATATGGGAAAGTTCCTTTTTCCCCAGGAGATTTAGTAATTTGGAAGCAATCAGCTGGAAAGTGTACAATAATAGGAAAAAAAAACAAACCACAAAGAGAAATCAGGCAGGATTATTAGCAATGTTACAACGAGTAAATCAAGGAATAAGAGGCAGAAGTAGAGGACGAGGTCGAGGAGGATACAGGGTAGGAGGCATGCGGGGAATACCTCAAAATCAGCTAGGGATAAATCAGTGTGCGTTTTGCAGACAACAGGGACATTGGAAAAATGAGTGCCCAGTGAAAATGAATTTGGCCCAGCAGACTTCAGTAGGAGGAACACCAATGGCAGAAACAATGATGTTAGGACATTTGGGGCAACATAGTAGCTGACTAAGTGATGGATTAAAAGTGACAACAGAAATTGATGGGGAAGAGAAACAATTATTGGTAGATACTGGGGCAACTTATTCTGTTTTAAATACTTGTTTAGGAAAGATAGGAGATACGATGATAACTGTGGTAGGAGCTACAGGAAAAACAGAGCAACGGCCCTTTCTGCGGCCATTGCATCTAAATTTTAGGGGTAAAGAATTAGATCATGAATTTCTCTATGTACCGGATTGTCCTACATCTTTGTTAGGACGAGATTTATTGTCAAGATTTAATGCTAAAATAATATTTGAAAATGGAAAAGCTAAGTTGCAGATACCTGAGGAAGAAATAGCTAGAATATTTATAGTAAAAGAAATAGCTAATACAACAATACCAATAGAGGTAGAAAACGCTGTAGTACCATGGGTATGGGAGACACAAGTACCGGGATTAGCGAAAGCAGCAAAACCTGTCATAGTAGAATTGAAAGAAGGTGTCCAACCGGTAAGAGTTAGACAATATCCTATACAGTTAGAAGCTAGGAAAGGGGTAGCACCATTAATTGCAAAATTTTTGATGCACAATGTGTTAGAAGAATGTGAATCTGAATATAATACACCAATATTTCCTATAAGAAAACCTAACGGAGATTATAGGTTAGTTCAAGATTTAAGAGCTGTAAACGAAATAGTTAAAGATATACATCCAGTAGTAGCAAATCCTTATACATTGTTAACATCTGTGGCAGAACAATTTAGATACTTTTCTGTAATTGATTTAAAAGATGCTTTCTTCTGCATCCCATTGGCATTACAAAGTAGGAAATTATTTGCGTTTGAATGGGAAAATCCGGATACAGGACGAAAACGACAGCTGACCTGGACCAGGTTACCACAAGGCTTCAAAAACAGTCCTACAATGTTTGGGAATCAGCTGGCACGAGAACTGGAGGATTGGAAGGAGCAAGGATATTTTCAATTACCATCAAAAGCATACTTATTGTTGCAATATGTGGATGACATTTTCGTGGCGACAGAAAGGTATGAAAACTGCATTACTGTTACAGTTGCGTGATTAAATTTACTGGGACAGAGCGGTTATCGAGTTTCTAAGGAAAAAGCCCAAATTGCCCGGGAAAAAGTGATATATCTGGGATGTGAAATTTCCCAAGGACAAAGACGGTTGGGGGTGAATAGAATACAAGCGATTTGTGCCATCCCTGAACCTAGAAATTTGCACGAGTTACGAACTTTTCTAGGAATGACAGGGTGGTGCAGACTCTGGATTTTGAATTATGGACTGTTAGCCAAACCACTGTATGCAGCTTTAAAAGAGCCACAATTAGTTTGGAGTTTAGAGTGTAAAAGGGCTTTTCAAGACTTAAAACAGGCTCTGCAAGAAGCCCCAGCATTAGGATTGCCTGATTTGACAAAAACATTTCAACTCTTTGTACATGAGCGGCAACGACTAGCGCTTGGAGTTTTAACTCAACGAATTGGATCATGGAAGAGACCGGTGGGCTATTTTTCCAAGCAGTTGGATACGGTAAGTGCCGGATGGCCTTCTTGCCTCCGAGCAGTGGCTGCTACTGTAACGTTAGTCCAAGAAGCTAGAAAATTGACATTGGGAACAAAAATGGAAGTATTTGTGCCCCACATGGTGATTGCAGTTTTGGAACAAAAGGGGGGTCATTGGTTGTCATCCGGTAGAATGTTGAAATATCAAGCAATATTGAGAGAACAGGATGATATATTTTTAAAGATAACAACATGTTTGAATCCCGCTGAATTTTTAGGTAGCAAAATAGAGGAAGGCGAGCTGGAACATGATTGTATTGAGGTGATCGAACAAACTTACGCCAGTAGGGTAGATCTGAAAGATATTCCCCTTGTAAATCCTGACTGGACATTATTTACAGACGGTAGCAGCTTTGTTGAGAATGGAACACGATATTCTGGATATGCTGTGGTTACTAAGCTTGAAGTAATTGAAGCAAAGGCATTAATGCCAGGAACGTCAGCGCAAAAGGCAGAACTGGTCGCTCTAATTCGGGCTTTAATACCGAGTACGGATAAGAGAGTGAATATTTGGACAGATTCTAAATACGCTTTTGGAATAATACATATACATGGAGCTTTATGGAAGGAAAGAGGATTGTTGACGGCTCAAGGTAGTATTATTAAATATCGAACCGAGATCTTACAGTTATTAGAGGCTGTGGTACTACCTCAGCAAGTGGCTGTAATGCATTGTCGAGGACATCAGAGGGATGGCAGCGATGTGGCACAAGGAAACATGAAGGCAGACCAGGCAGCCAAAATTGCTGCACGGCAAGTATGGACTGAATTAGCTCTAATACCTACTAAGGTAAGCCCGATTACTGCTCATCTCTCTGTAAATCCCTTTTATACCCAAGAAGATGAAAAATTAGCCGATTTGGTAAAGGCACAGAAGAATTCACATGGATGGTATGTAACAGGTAATGGACAAGTAGTAGTGCCTGCTACAATTATGAAACGAATAATACAAACTGAACATAATAAATGCCATTGGGGAGCAGAAGCATTGGTGCAGTTTTTAAAGCGGAGCATTATATCTGCACAAATGTTAACAATAGCAAAAGGGGTGAATGCGAAGTGTCCAGTATGTTTAAAGAATAATCCGGTAATACGAAAACAAATTCAAATGGGAACTTTGAAAGTGGGAATAGAACCAGGTGACTATTGGCAAGTGGATTTTGCAGAATTACCTAAATCAAAAGGGTTTAAGTATTTATTGGTATACGTATGTACCTTTTCAGGGTGGCTAGAAGCATTTCCCTGTAGAACGAATCAAGCTAGAGAAGTAGTAAAAACTTTGTTAAAAGAGATCATACCTAGATTTGGGGTACCTTTAGGAATTTCTTCAGATCGAGGCCCACACTTTATAGCTAAAATAGTACAGGAAATTAGTGAAATGCTTGGAATTAGCTGGGATTTACATACACCATGGAGGCCACAATCTAGTGGAAAGGTAGAAAGGATGAATCAAACATTAAAAGGACAAATTAAAAAGATATGCCAGGAAGCTCAAATCCAATGGCCACAGGCATTGCCCCTTGCTTTATTGAGAATTCGTATAAAACCTAGAGAAGGGTTGTCTGTAAGTCCCTATGAAATTCTGTACGGTAAGCCATATACTGCACCAACGAAGGGAATGGGAAGTGCAGATTTACACCTCCAAGGAGATCAAGATGTTTATAGTTATATAATTTCTTTAAGCAGATTACTCACAGCCTTACGTGCCGCGATCATCTGGAATCGCCCTTTGCCGTTGGAGAATCAACCAGGAGACCAAGCGTATGTTCGAAATTGGCAAACGGAGCCTTTAAAGGAACAGTGGCATGGACTTTATTTGGTACTATTGATAACATTTACCGCTGTGAAAGTAGCAGGAATTGATAATTGGATTCGTTATACCAGAGTGAAGAAGGTACCATCACAATGGGGGGTAAAAATGATCACTCCTACAAAACTGAGATTTACATCTTGGTAATACTATGCTGGGTAGGATTAAGTAATGGTTTCGCTCAAATAATACATACATATGCTACTGTACATATAGAAGAACGAATGGATGTAAATTTGACTTGTGATTTTGTTGGAGATATGAGAAGTTCAATCCAAGACATTAGTTGCTATTGGCAGAAGAATGAGTCCAAATTGTCAACTGGGTTTACAATCCGATGGGATAGTGATACACGAAGGGGTACTATGATTTTATCATTGCGAAATGTAAGTAAGACAGATGTAGGAAACTACACCTGTATTGTTTGGATTAAAGAGAGTTTTGATTATGGAAAAAGGGCATTAGAGGTTACTGCAAAATCAGAACCTATGCAGAAAAGAAACAGAGCCAGGAGAGAGTTAAAAGATTTGGAAAAAGACGAAATGCAACCAATACAAATAATCCAGGCGCCACAACAGGAAACACAAGAAAATCTAATGCAAAAGAAAGTTAGCTGAAAAACACCCAGTCTAGAACTGTACAAAAGTATACACTTGTGACACCCCGAAAGTGAAGTTACCTTTCCACCTGTGGTCCTTGCATTAAGGACAGGTTGTGCCTGTAGAGGAATTAAATACTCCATGAGTGAACCTGTAATACAATTCGGAGTGAGAATAGATTGTAGAACTACGATCAGGAGCACAGGAAATTTAGTTTGGGTTACAAGTGATGGACAATGGACGACTCACCTCCCCTTGGATGGGTTGGTGACTGAAATAACTTTAGGGTTACCAACTCTCTGCCCAATTTGGAAGAAAGCACCATTTAAGGGTAGATTAGAAAATTTATGGATAATGAAGAGAGAAATAAAGGATGATGATGATTGGCAAGAACCATCATCCGGTGTGAAGTTAGGTTGGGCTTTAGAATCATTGTTTGCTCCAATTAGTACTTATCGGAATAGAGAAATGTTGTACCGGTTGTTAGGACAAACGGAAAGGCTAGCAAGAGTGACTAAAGAAGGATTTAAGGAAATAAACTTACAATTACAGGCAACCACAAAAATGACCCTGCAAAATAGAATGGCATTAGATATGCTGTTGCTAAAAGAACATGGAGTATGTGGTTATTTACGAGATAAGATTGATCATTGTTGTGTACATATTCCGAATGTTACAGCCGCGGCAGAACGTGATTTGTCTCAGCTAACGCAAATTGAACGTGCAACTGAGGAAGAAAGAGAAGAAAGTGCCCATAATTGGGTGGCTGCTTTAGCAAAGTCATTTGGATTGAACATCTCTGGTTGGGTAGCATCTTTAATTCAATGGTGTATAATAATTATAATTATTATGTTAGCTATTATGGGAGTGTTGCGTTTGATTCAAAATATTGTTAATAAGGAACGGCAACACTTGGGGAAAATTTTAAAAGCTGTTACCAGGAAGAATCATGAACTTCCCCCGAGATATGAAGACATTGGAAATAATTCATTGCAGCTACAATCACCAGTTTGAGACGGTCCAAAGAATATGGAAATCTGCGGAACTGATGATGAAAATCCTTGCAGTCTGGAAGACTTGAAGTATTTTCAAAGGGGGGAATTGTTACATTATATTGATTAGAATAGGTTATACTTGGTAGACAAGATGAAGGTATAATTGCAGGTGTTGGGTACAGTACAATCTGATGAACTGGGTACAGTACAATCTGATGAACTGGGTACAGTACAATCTGATGAAGTGGGTACAGTACAATCTGATGAAGTGGGTACAGCACAATCTGATGAACTAGGTAAATGATAAGCAAATCTTGGCAACAGTAACTGAAGAAACTATAAATGGGAAACAATCATGTAGCTTAGCAATTCTGTTGATTATGTTACGTAACCGAACACTATAAATATTAACCAAGTTAAACGGGGATTTGGGATTCTCAGCTTTGGACATGAGTCCCTGAGACCCCGGGCCCCGAATAAAGCACCGCATATAACTGCTTTCGTAGTTATGTGTTTCTTTACGGGCAACAGTTTTCTGGCGACCCAGATGGGACTTCGGGAGTAGTGTTGACGGTTCGCTTTCCGATTTTGCTCCGTGCCGGCACCGAGGAATTCTCGGGGAGCCATCGGCTGCGCCCGCTCTGCGCTGCTCCTGACGTCCCAAAGTGGTAAGCCCGAAGGTGCTTTATTGTAATATTTGGTCGGGTGCCTGCCTAATAAGACGTGACGGCGATTCACGCAAGGTTGGGCTAACGAGCTCGAGGTCTGGTCTGTGGAAGCCTAGGCGCTGGCCGTCAGACGGAGCGAAAGCCCCGCAGGTCCAGCACTCACGGACATACGTGGCTGTCTCGTGAGTTTGGTTTGGTCTTTTGTTTCCCATCAGAGACTATCTTTCCGTTTTCTACCCCGTAGATTTAGTGTGTGTGTGTGTGGAGTGAGTGTGTAAGACCATGGTAATACCGGATAATTCTCCGTTAGGATGTTTATTAAAGCATTGGAAAAGTGCGGGATATTTTCAGAGTATGAGTAAAAGTCGATTTATAGATTATTGTACGAATTGGTGGCCACAATATGAGTATGATGGACCCCGGTGGCCTGAACACGGAAGTTTAGATCCGGGTGTTATAGGTCCATTAATGAGATATTGTTAAGAACTTGAAAAATGGGATGAAGTACCATATGTTGATCTATTTTATGATATACGTAATCATCCAGATATGCAGAGAGAATGTGGAATGTTGTTGGTACATCCCGAAAAAAAGATAAAACAAAATGTGAAGGATGTGTAGGTAATAAGAAGTGTATGACTTGTTTGGCAATACAAAATTCAATAAGAGAGCCAGAGGAGGTATCACTTTTAGCATCACCGACGGCCCCTGTGATGTCCGATATAGATGCAGGGGACGATAGTGATACTGATAGTATTAAGGCGGTAAAACCGTCAGAATCAATTAATACTGGAGCGATCCAGATTAAGTTAACACCGAAGGGTTCGCCAGGGCATTCATCATGCCCAAGACAAGCGCAACGAACCCCAATTGCACAGAGAACAAGACAAGGGAGGAAGGAACAAGAGCAAAACAGTAAAGTATTATTAGCCCCTTTACGAGAGGCAATTTCGGGGACTGATAAAGTATATGGGAAAGTTCCTTTTTCCCCAGGAGATTTAGTAATTTGGAAGCAATCAGCTGGAAAGTGTACAATAATAGGAAAAAAAAACAAACCACAAAGAGAAATCAGGCAGGATTATTAGCAATGTTACAACGAGTAAATCAAGGAATAAGAGGCAGAAGTAGAGGACGAGGTCGAGGAGGATACAGGGTAGGAGGCATGCGGGGAATACCTCAAAATCAGCTAGGGATAAATCAGTGTGCGTTTTGCAGACAACAGGGACATTGGAAAAATGAGTGCCCAGTGAAAATGAATTTGGCCCAGCAGACTTCAGTAGGAGGAACACCAATGGCAGAAACAATGATGTTAGGACATTTGGGGCAACATAGTAGCTGACTAAGTGATGGATTAAAAGTGACAACAGAAATTGATGGGGAAGAGAAACAATTATTGGTAGATACTGGGGCAACTTATTCTGTTTTAAATACTTGTTTAGGAAAGATAGGAGATACGATGATAACTGTGGTAGGAGCTACAGGAAAAACAGAGCAACGGCCCTTTCTGCGGCCATTGCATCTAAATTTTAGGGGTAAAGAATTAGATCATGAATTTCTCTATGTACCGGATTGTCCTACATCTTTGTTAGGACGAGATTTATTGTCAAGATTTAATGCTAAAATAATATTTGAAAATGGAAAAGCTAAGTTGCAGATACCTGAGGAAGAAATAGCTAGAATATTTATAGTAAAAGAAATAGCTAATACAACAATACCAATAGAGGTAGAAAACGCTGTAGTACCATGGGTATGGGAGACACAAGTACCGGGATTAGCGAAAGCAGCAAAACCTGTCATAGTAGAATTGAAAGAAGGTGTCCAACCGGTAAGAGTTAGACAATATCCTATACAGTTAGAAGCTAGGAAAGGGGTAGCACCATTAATTGCAAAATTTTTGATGCACAATGTGTTAGAAGAATGTGAATCTGAATATAATACACCAATATTTCCTATAAGAAAACCTAACGGAGATTATAGGTTAGTTCAAGATTTAAGAGCTGTAAACGAAATAGTTAAAGATATACATCCAGTAGTAGCAAATCCTTATACATTGTTAACATCTGTGGCAGAACAATTTAGATACTTTTCTGTAATTGATTTAAAAGATGCTTTCTTCTGCATCCCATTGGCATTACAAAGTAGGAAATTATTTGCGTTTGAATGGGAAAATCCGGATACAGGACGAAAACGACAGCTGACCTGGACCAGGTTACCACAAGGCTTCAAAAACAGTCCTACAATGTTTGGGAATCAGCTGGCACGAGAACTGGAGGATTGGAAGGAGCAAGGATATTTTCAATTACCATCAAAAGCATACTTATTGTTGCAATATGTGGATGACATTTTTGTGGCGACAGAAAGGTATGAAAACTGCATTACTGTTACAGTTGCGTTATTAAATTTACTGGGACAGAGCGGTTATCGAGTTTCTAAGGAAAAAGCCCAAATTGCCCGGGAAAAAGTGATATATCTGGGATGTGAAATTTCCCAAGGACAAAGACGGTTGGGGGTGAATAGAATACAAGCGATTTGTGCCATCCCTGAACCTAGAAATTTGCACGAGTTACGAACTTTTCTAGGAATGACAGGGTGGTGCAGACTCTGGATTTTGAATTATGGACTGTTAGCCAAACCACTGTATGCAGCTTTAAAAGAGCCACAATTAGTTTGGAGTTTAGAGTGTAAAAGGGCTTTTCAAGACTTAAAACAGGCTCTGCAAGAAGCCCCAGCATTAGGATTGCCTGATTTGACAAAAACATTTCAACTCTTTGTACATGAGCGGCAACGACTAGCGCTTGGAGTTTTAACTCAACGAATTGGATCATGGAAGAGACCGGTGGGCTATTTTTCCAAGCAGTTGGATACGGTAAGTGCCGGATGGCCTTCTTGCCTCCGAGCAGTGGCTGCTACTGTAATGTTAGTCCAAGAAGCTAGAAAATTGACATTGGGAACAAAAATGGAAGTATTTGTGCCCCACATGGTGATTGCAGTTTTGGAACAAAAGGGGGGTCATTGGTTGTCATCCGGTAGAATGTTGAAATATCAAGCAATATTGAGAGAACAGGATGATATATTTTTAAAGATAACAACATGTTTGAATCCCGCTGAATTTTTAGGTAGCAAAATAGAGGAAGGCGAGCTGGAACATGATTGTATTGAGGTGATCGAACAAACTTACGCCAGTAGGGTAGATCTGAAAGATATTCCCCTTGTAAATCCTGACTGGACATTATTTACAGACGGTAGCAGCTTTGTTGAGAATGGAACACGATATTCTGGATATGCTGTGGTTACTAAGCTTGAAGTAATTGAAGCAAAGGCATTAATGCCAGGAACGTCAGCGCAAAAGGCAGAACTGGTCGCTCTAATTCGGGCTTTAATACCGAGTACGGATAAGAGAGTGAATATTTGGACAGATTCTAAATACGCTTTTGGAATAATACATATACATGGAGCTTTATGGAAGGAAAGAGGATTGTTGACGGCTCAAGGTAGTATTATTAAATATCGAACCGAGATCTTACAGTTATTAGAGGCTGTGGTACTACCTCAGCAAGTGGCTGTAATGCATTGTCGAGGACATCAGAGGGATGGCAGCGATGTGGCACAAGGAAACATGAAGGCAGACCAGGCAGCCAAAATTGCTGCACGGCAAGTATGGACTGAATTAGCTCTAATACCTACTAAGGTAAGCCCGATTACTGCTCATCTCTCTGTAAATCCCTTTTATACCCAAGAAGATGAAAAATTAGCCGATTTGGTAAAGGCACAGAAGAATTCACATGGATGGTATGTAACAGGTAATGGACAAGTAGTAGTGCCTGCTACAATTATGAAACGAATAATACAAACTGAACATAATAAATGCCATTGGGGAGCAGAAGCATTGGTGCAGTTTTTAAAGCGGAGCATTATATCTGCACAAATGTTAACAATAGCAAAAGGGGTGAATGCGAAGTGTCCAGTATGTTTAAAGAATAATCCGGTAATACGAAAACAAATTCAAATGGGAACTTTGAAAGTGGGAATAGAACCAGGTGACTATTGGCAAGTGGATTTTGCAGAATTACCTAAATCAAAAGGGTTTAAGTATTTATTGGTATACGTATGTACCTTTTCAGGGTGGCTAGAAGCATTTCCCTGTAGAACGAATCAAGCTAGAGAAGTAGTAAAAACTTTGTTAAAAGAGATCATACCTAGATTTGGGGTACCTTTAGGAATTTCTTCAGATCGAGGCCCACACTTTATAGCTAAAATAGTACAGGAAATTAGTGAAATGCTTGGAATTAGCTGGGATTTACATACACCATGGAGGCCACAATCTAGTGGAAAGGTAGAAAGGATGAATCAAACATTAAAAGGACAAATTAAAAAGATATGCCAGGAAGCTCAAATCCAATGGCCACAGGCATTGCCCCTTGCTTTATTGAGAATTCGTATAAAACCTAGAGAAGGGTTGTCTGTAAGTCCCTATGAAATTCTGTACGGTAAGCCATATACTGCACCAACGAAGGGAATGGGAAGTGCAGATTTACACCTCCAAGGAGATCAAGATGTTTATAGTTATATAATTTCTTTAAGCAGATTACTCACAGCCTTACGTGCCGCGATCATCTGGAATCGCCCTTTGCCGTTGGAGAATCAACCAGGAGACCAAGCGTATGTTCGAAATTGGCAAACGGAGCCTTTAAAGGAACAGTGGCATGGACTTTATTTGGTACTATTGATAACATTTACCGCTGTGAAAGTAGCAGGAATTGATAATTGGATTCGTTATACCAGAGTGAAGAAGGTACCATCACAATGGGGGGTAAAAATGATCACTCCTACAAAACTGAGATTTACATCTTGGTAATACTATGCTGGGTAGGATTAAGTAATGGTTTCGCTCAAATAATACATACATATGCTACTGTACATATAGAAGAACGAATGGATGTAAATTTGACTTGTGATTTTGTTGGAGATATGAGAAGTTCAATCCAAGACATTAGTTGCTATTGGCAGAAGAATGAGTCCAAATTGTCAACTGGGTTTACAATCCGATGGGATAGTGATACACGAAGGGGTACTATGATTTTATCATTGCGAAATGTAAGTAAGACAGATGTAGGAAACTACACCTGTATTGTTTGGATTAAAGAGAGTTTTGATTATGGAAAAAGGGCATTAGAGGTTACTGCAAAATCAGAACCTATGCAGAAAAGAAACAGAGCCAGGAGAGAGTTAAAAGATTTGGAAAAAGACGAAATGCAACCAATACAAATAATCCAGGCGCCACAACAGGAAACACAAGAAAATCTAATGCAAAAGAAAGTTAGCTGAAAAACACCCAGTCTAGAACTGTACAAAAGTATACACTTGTGACACCCCGAAAGTGAAGTTACCTTTCCACCTGTGGTCCTTGCATTAAGGACAGGTTGTGCCTGTAGAGGAATTAAATACTCAATGAGTGAACCTGTAATACAATTCGGAGTGAGAACAGATTGTAGAACTACGATCAGGAGCACAGGAAATTTAGTTTGGGTTACAAGTGATGGACAATGGACGACTCACCTCCCCTTGGATGGGTTGGTGACTGAAATAACTTTAGGGTTACCAACTCTCTGCCCAATTTGGAAGAAAGCGCCATTTAAGGGTAGATTAGAAAATTTATGGATAATGAAGAGAGAAATAAAGGATGATGATGATTGGCAAGAACCATCATCCGGTGTGAAGTTAGGTTGGGCTTTAGAATCATTGTTTGCTCCAATTAGTGCTTATCGGAATAGAGAAATGTTGTACCGGTTGTTAGGACAAACGGAAAGGCTAGCAAGAGTGACTAAAGAAGGATTTAAGGAAATAAACTTACAATTACAGGCAACCACAAAAATGACCCTGCAAAATAGAATGGCATTAGATATGCTGTTGCTAAAAGAACATGGAGTATGTGGTTATTTACGAGATAAGATTGATCATTGTTGTGTACATATTCCGAATGTTACAGCCGCGGTAGAACGTGATTTGTCTCAGCTAACGCAAATTGAACATGCAACTGAGGAAGAAAGAGAAGAAAGTACCCATAATTGGGTTGCTGCTTTAGCAAAGTCATTTGGATTGAACATCTCTGGTTGGGTAGCATCTTTAATTCAATGGTGTATAATAATTATAATTATTATGTTAGCTATTATGGGAGTGTTGCGTTTGATTCAAAATATTGTTAATAAGGAACGGCAACACTTGGGGAAAATTTTAAAAGCTGTTACCAGGAAGAATCATGAACTTCCCCCGAGATATGAAGACATTGGAAATAATTCATTGCAGCTACAATCACCAGTTTGAGACGGTCCAAAGAATATGGAAATCTGCGGAACTGATGATGAAAATCCTTGCAGTCTGGAAGACTTGAAGTATTTTCAAAGGGGGGAATTGTTACATTATATTGATTAGAATAGGTTATACTTGGTAGACAAGATGAAGGTATAATTGCAGGTGTTGGGTACAGTACAATCTGATGAAGTGGGTACAGTACAATCTGATGAAGTGGGTACAGCACAATCTGATGAACTAGGTAAATGATAAGCAAATCTTGGCAACAGTAACTGAAGAAACTATAAATGGGAAACAATCATGTAGCTTAGCAATTCTGTTGATTATGTTACGTAACCGAACACTATAAATATTAACCAAGTTAAACGGGGATTTGGGATTCTCAGCTTTGGACATGAGTCCCTGAGACCCCGGGCCCCGAATAAAGCACCGCATATAACTGCTTTCGTAGTTATGTGTTTCTTTACGGGCAACAGTTTTCTGGCGACCCAGATGGGACTTCGGGAGTAGTGTTGACGGTTCGCTTTCCGATTTTGCTCCGTGCCGGCACCGAGGAATTCTCGGGGAGCCATCGGCTGCGCCCGCTCTGCGCTGCTCCTGACGTCCCAAAGTGGTAAGCCCGAAGGTGCTTTATTGTAATATTTGGTCGGGTGCCTGCCTAATAAGACGTGACGGCGATTCACGCAAGGTTGGGCTAACGAGCTCGAGGTCTGGTCTGTGGAAGCCTAGGCGCTGGCCGTCAGACGGAGCGAAAGCCCCGCAGGTCCAGCACTCACGGACATACGTGGCTGTCTCGTGAGTTTGGTTTGGTCTTTTGTTTCCCATCAGAGGCTATCTTTCCGTTTTCTACCCCGTAGATTTAGTGTGTGTGTGTGTGTGTGGAGTGAGTGTGTAAGACCATGGTAATACCGGATAATTCTCCGTTAGGATGTTTATTAAAGCATTGGAAAAGTGCGGGATATTTTCAGAGTATGAGTAAAAGTCGATTTATAGATTATTGTACGAATTGGTGGCCACAATATGAGTATGATGGACCCCGGTGGCCTGAACACGGAAGTTTAGATCCGGGTGTTATAGGTCCATTAATGAGATATTGTTAAGAACTTGAAAAATGGGATGAAGTACCATATGTTGATCTATTTTATGATATACGTAATCATCCAGATATGCAGAGAGAATGTGGAATGTTGTTGGTACATCCCGAAAAAAAGATAAAACAAAATGTGAAGGATGTGTAGGTAATAAGAAGTGTATGACTTGTTTGGCAATACAAAATTCAATAAGAGAGCCAGAGGAGGTATCACTTTTAGCATCACCGACGGCCCCTGTGATGTCCGATATAGATGCAGGGGACGATAGTGATACTGATAGTATTAAGGCGGTAAAACCGTCAGAATCAATTAATACTGGAGCGATCCAGATTAAGTTAACACCGAAGGGTTCGCCAGGGCATTCATCATGCCCAAGACAAGCGCAACGAACCCCAATTGCACAGAGAACAAGACAAGGGAGGAAGGAACAAGAGCAAAACAGTAAAGTATTATTAGCCCCTTTACGAGAGGCAATTTCGGGGACTGATAAAGTATATGGGAAAGTTCCTTTTTCCCCAGGAGATTTAGTAATTTGGAAGCAATCAGCTGGAAAGTGTACAATAATAGGAAAAAAAAACAAACCACAAAGAGAAATCAGGCAGGATTATTAGCAATGTTACAACGAGTAAATCAAGGAATAAGAGGCAGAAGTAGAGGACGAGGTCGAGGAGGATACAGGGTAGGAGGCATGCGGGGAATACCTCAAAATCAGCTAGGGATAAATCAGTGTGCGTTTTGCAGACAACAGGGACATTGGAAAAATGAGTGCCCAGTGAAAATGAATTTGGCCCAGCAGACTTCAGTAGGAGGAACACCAATGGCAGAAACAATGATGTTAGGACATTTGGGGCAACATAGTAGCTGACTAAGTGATGGATTAAAAGTGACAACAGAAATTGATGGGGAAGAGAAACAATTATTGGTAGATACTGGGGCAACTTATTCTGTTTTAAATACTTGTTTAGGAAAGATAGGAGATACGATGATAACTGTGGTAGGAGCTACAGGAAAAACAGAGCAACGGCCCTTTCTGCGGCCATTGCATCTAAATTTTAGGGGTAAAGAATTAGATCATGAATTTCTCTATGTACCGGATTGTCCTACATCTTTGTTAGGACGAGATTTATTGTCAAGATTTAATGCTAAAATAATATTTGAAAATGGAAAAGCTAAGTTGCAGATACCTGAGGAAGAAATAGCTAGAATATTTATAGTAAAAGAAATAGCTAATACAACAATACCAATAGAGGTAGAAAACGCTGTAGTACCATGGGTATGGGAGACACAAGTACCGGGATTAGCGAAAGCAGCAAAACCTGTCATAGTAGAATTGAAAGAAGGTGTCCAACCGGTAAGAGTTAGACAATATCCTATACAGTTAGAAGCTAGGAAAGGGGTAGCACCATTAATTGCAAAATTTTTGATGCACAATGTGTTAGAAGAATGTGAATCTGAATATAATACACCAATATTTCCTATAAGAAAACCTAACGGAGATTATAGGTTAGTTCAAGATTTAAGAGCTGTAAACGAAATAGTTAAAGATATACATCCAGTAGTAGCAAATCCTTATACATTGTTAACATCTGTGGCAGAACAATTTAGATACTTTTCTGTAATTGATTTAAAAGATGCTTTCTTCTGCATCCCATTGGCATTACAAAGTAGGAAATTATTTGCGTTTGAATGGGAAAATCCGGATACAGGACGAAAACGACAGCTGACCTGGACCAGGTTACCACAAGGCTTCAAAAACAGTCCTACAATGTTTGGGAATCAGCTGGCACGAGAACTGGAGGATTGGAAGGAGCAAGGATATTTTCAATTACCATCAAAAGCATACTTATTGTTGCAATATGTGGATGACATTTTCGTGGCGACAGAAAGGTATGAAAACTGCATTACTGTTACAGTTGCGTGATTAAATTTACTGGGACAGAGCGGTTATCGAGTTTCTAAGGAAAAAGCCCAAATTGCCCGGGAAAAAGTGATATATCTGGGATGTGAAATTTCCCAAGGACAAAGACGGTTGGGGGTGAATAGAATACAAGCGATTTGTGCCATCCCTGAACCTAGAAATTTGCACGAGTTACGAACTTTTCTAGGAATGACAGGGTGGTGCAGACTCTGGATTTTGAATTATGGACTGTTAGCCAAACCACTGTATGCAGCTTTAAAAGAGCCACAATTAGTTTGGAGTTTAGAGTGTAAAAGGGCTTTTCAAGACTTAAAACAGGCTCTGCAAGAAGCCCCAGCATTAGGATTGCCTGATTTGACAAAAACATTTCAACTCTTTGTACATGAGCGGCAACGACTAGCGCTTGGAGTTTTAACTCAACGAATTGGATCATGGAAGAGACCGGTGGGCTATTTTTCCAAGCAGTTGGATACGGTAAGTGCCGGATGGCCTTCTTGCCTCCGAGCAGTGGCTGCTACTGTAATGTTAGTCCAAGAAGCTAGAAAATTGACATTGGGAACAAAAATGGAAGTATTTGTGCCCCACATGGTGATTGCAGTTTTGGAACAAAAGGGGGGTCATTGGTTGTCATCCGGTAGAATGTTGAAATATCAAGCAATATTGAGAGAACAGGATGATATATTTTTAAAGATAACAACATGTTTGAATCCCGCTGAATTTTTAGGTAGCAAAATAGAGGAAGGCGAGCTGGAACATGATTGTATTGAGGTGATCGAACAAACTTACGCCAGTAGGGTAGATCTGAAAGATATTCCCCTTGTAAATCCTGACTGGACATTATTTACAGACGGTAGCAGCTTTGTTGAGAATGGAACACGATATTCTGGATATGCTGTGGTTACTAAGCTTGAAGTAATTGAAGCAAAGGCATTAATGCCAGGAACGTCAGCGCAAAAGGCAGAACTGGTCGCTCTAATTCGGGCTTTAATACCGAGTACGGATAAGAGAGTGAATATTTGGACAGATTCTAAATACGCTTTTGGAATAATACATATACATGGAGCTTTATGGAAGGAAAGAGGATTGTTGACGGCTCAAGGTAGTATTATTAAATATCGAACCGAGATCTTACAGTTATTAGAGGCTGTGGTACTACCTCAGCAAGTGGCTGTAATGCATTGTCGAGGACATCAGAGGGATGGCAGCGATGTGGCACAAGGAAACATGAAGGCAGACCAGGCAGCCAAAATTGCTGCACGGCAAGTATGGACTGAATTAGCTCTAATACCTACTAAGGTAAGCCCGATTACTGCTCATCTCTCTGTAAATCCCTTTTATACCCAAGAAGATGAAAAATTAGCCGATTTGGTAAAGGCACAGAAGAATTCACATGGATGGTATGTAACAGGTAATGGACAAGTAGTAGTGCCTGCTACAATTATGAAACGAATAATACAAACTGAACATAATAAATGCCATTGGGGAGCAGAAGCATTGGTGCAGTTTTTAAAGCGGAGCATTATATCTGCACAAATGTTAACAATAGCAAAAGGGGTGAATGCGAAGTGTCCAGTATGTTTAAAGAATAATCCGGTAATACGAAAACAAATTCAAATGGGAACTTTGAAAGTGGGAATAGAACCAGGTGACTATTGGCAAGTGGATTTTGCAGAATTACCTAAATCAAAAGGGTTTAAGTATTTATTGGTATACGTATGTACCTTTTCAGGGTGGCTAGAAGCATTTCCCTGTAGAACGAATCAAGCTAGAGAAGTAGTAAAAACTTTGTTAAAAGAGATCATACCTAGATTTGGGGTACCTTTAGGAATTTCTTCAGATCGAGGCCCACACTTTATAGCTAAAATAGTACAGGAAATTAGTGAAATGCTTGGAATTAGCTGGGATTTACATACACCGTGGAGGCCACAATCTAGTGGAAAGGTAGAAAGGATGAATCAAACATTAAAAGGACAAATTAAAAAGATATGCCAGGAAGCTCAAATCCAATGGCCACAGGCATTGCCCCTTGCTTTATTGAGAATTCGTATAAAACCTAGAGAAGGGTTGTCTGTAAGTCCCTATGAAATTCTGTACGGTAAGCCATATACTGCACCAACGAAGGGAATGGGAAGTGCAGATTTACACCTCCAAGGAGATCAAGATGTTTATAGTTATATAATTTCTTTAAGCAGATTACTCACAGCCTTACGTGCCGCGATCATCTGGAATCGCCCTTTGCCGTTGGAGAATCAACCAGGAGACCAAGCGTATGTTCGAAATTGGCAAACGGAGCCTTTAAAGGAACAGTGGCATGGACTTTATTTGGTGCTATTGATAACATTTACCGCTGTGAAAGTAGCAGGAATTGATAATTGGATTCATTATACCAGAGTGAAGAAGGTACCATCACAATGGGGGGTAAAAATGATCACTCCTACAAAACTGAGATTTACATCTTGGTAATACTATGCTGGGTAGGATTAAGTAATGGTTTCGCTCAAATAATACATACGTATGCTACTGTACATATAGAAGAACGAATGGATGTAAATTTGACTTGTGATTTTGTTGGAGATATGAGAAGTTCAATCCAAGACATTAGTTGCTATTGGCAGAAGAATGAGTCCAAATTGTCAACTGGGTTTACAATCCGATGGGATAGTGATACACGAAGGGGTACTATGATTTTATCATTGCGAAATGTAAGTAAGACAGATGTAGGAAACTACACCTGTATTGTTTGGATTAAAGAGAGTTTTGATTATGGAAAAAGGGCATTAGAGGTTACTGCAAAATCAGAACCTATGCAGAAAAGAAACAGAGCCAGGAGAGAGTTAAAAGATTTGGAAAAAGACGAAATGCAACCAATACAAATAATCCAGGCGCCACAACAGGAAACACAAGAAAATCTAATGCAAAAGAAAGTTAGCTGAAAAACACCCAGTCTAGAACTGTACAAAAGTATACACTTGTGACACCCCGAAAGTGAAGTTACCTTTCCACCTGTGGTCCTTGCATTAAGGACAGGTTGTGCCTGTAGAGGAATTAAATACTCAATGAGTGAACCTGTAATACAATTCGGAGTGAGAACAGATTGTAGAACTACGATCAGGAGCACAGGAAATTTAGTTTGGGTTACAAGTGATGGACAATGGACGACTCACCTCCCCTTGGATGGGTTGGTGACTGAAATAACTTTAGGGTTACCAACTCTCTGCCCAATTTGGAAGAAAGCGCCATTTAAGGGTAGATTAGAAAATTTATGGATAATGAAGAGAGAAATAAAGGATGATGATGATTGGCAAGAACCATCATCCGGTGTGAAGTTAGGTTGGGCTTTAGAATCATTGTTTGCTCCAATTAGTGCTTATCGGAATAGAGAAATGTTGTACCGGTTGTTAGGACAAACGGAAAGGCTAGCAAGAGTGACTAAAGAAGGATTTAAGGAAATAAACTTACAATTACAGGCAACCACAAAAATGACCCTGCAAAATAGAATGGCATTAGATATGCTGTTGCTAAAAGAACATGGAGTATGTGGTTATTTACGAGATAAGATTGATCATTGTTGTGTACATATTCCGAATGTTACAGCCGCGGTAGAACGTGATTTGTCTCAGCTAACGCAAATTGAACATGCAACTGAGGAAGAAAGAGAAGAAAGTACCCATAATTGGGTTGCTGCTTTAGCAAAGTCATTTGGATTGAACATCTCTGGTTGGGTAGCATCTTTAATTCAATGGTGTATAATAATTATAATTATTATGTTAGCTATTATGGGAGTGTTGCGTTTGATTCAAAATATTGTTAATAAGGAACGGCAACACTTGGGGAAAATTTTAAAAGCTGTTACCAGGAAGAATCATGAACTTCCCCCGAGATATGAAGACATTGGAAATAATTCATTGCAGCTACAATCACCAGTTTGAGACGGTCCAAAGAATATGGAAATCTGCGGAACTGATGATGAAAATCCTTGCAGTCTGGAAGACTTGAAGTATTTTCAAAGGGGGGAATTGTTACATTATATTGATTAGAATAGGTTATACTTGGTAGACAAGATGAAGGTATAATTGCAGGTGTTGGGTACAGTACAATCTGATGAAGTGGGTACAGTACAATCTGATGAACTGGGTACAGCACAATCTGATGAACTAGGTAAATGATAAGCAAATCTTGGCAACAGTAACTGAAGAAACTATAAATGGGAAACAATCATGTAGCTTAGCAATTCTGTTGATTATGTTACGTAACCGAACACTATAAATATTAACCAAGTTAAACGGGGATTTGGGATTCTCAGCTTTGGACATGAGTCCCTGAGACCCCGGGCCCCGAATAAAGCACCGCATATAACTGCTTTCGTAGTTATGTGTTTCTTTACGGGCAACAGTTTTCTGGCGACCCAGATGGGACTTCGGGAGTAGTGTTGACGGTTCGCTTTCCGATTTTGCTCCGTGCCGGCACCGAGGAATTCTCGGGGAGCCATCGGCTGCGCCCGCTCTGCGCTGCTCCTGACGTCCCAAAGTGGTAAGCCCGAAGGTGCTTTATTGTAATATTTGGTCGGGTGCCTGCCTAATAAGACGTGACGGCGATTCACGCAAGGTTGGGCTAACGAGCTCGAGGTCTGGTCTGTGGAAGCCTAGGCGCTGGCCGTCAGACGGAGCGAAAGCCCCGCAGGTCCAGCACTCACGGACATACGTGGCTGTCTCGTGAGTTTGGTTTGGTCTTTTGTTTCCCATCAGAGGCTATCTTTCCGTTTTCTACCCCGTAGATTTAGTGTGTGTGTGTGTGGAGTGAGTGTGTAAGACCATGGTAATACCGGATAATTCTCCGTTAGGATGTTTATTAAAGCATTGGAAAAGTGCGGGATATTTTCAGAGTATGAGTAAAAGTCGATTTATAGATTATTGTACGAATTGGTGGCCACAATATGAGTATGATGGACCCCGGTGGCCTGAACACGGAAGTTTAGATCCGGGTGTTATAGGTCCATTAATGAGATATTGTTAAGAACTTGAAAAATGGGATGAAGTACCATATGTTGATCTATTTTATGATATACGTAATCATCCAGATATGCAGAGAGAATGTGGAATGTTGTTGGTACATCCCGAAAAAAAGATAAAACAAAATGTGAAGGATGTGTAGGTAATAAGAAGCGTATGACTTGTTTGGCAATACAAAATTCAATAAGAGAGCCAGAGGAGGTATCACTTTTAGCATCACCGACGGCCCCTGTGATGTCCGATATAGATGCAGGGGACGATAGTGATACTGATAGTATTAAGGCGGTAAAACCGTCAGAATCAATTAATACTGGAGCGATCCAGATTAAGTTAACACCGAAGGGTTCGCCAGGGCATTCATCATGCCCAAGACAAGCGCAACGAACCCCAATTGCACAGAGAACAAGACAAGGGAGGAAGGAACAAGAGCAAAACAGTAAAGTATTATTAGCCCCTTTACGAGAGGCAATTTCGGGGACTGATAAAGTATATGGGAAAGTTCCTTTTTCCCCAGGAGATTTAGTAATTTGGAAGCAATCAGCTGGAAAGTGTACAATAATAGGAAAAAAAAACAAACCACAAAGAGAAATCAGGCAGGATTATTAGCAATGTTACAACGAGTAAATCAAGGAATAAGAGGCAGAAGTAGAGGACGAGGTCGAGGAGGATACAGGGTAGGAGGCATGCGGGGAATACCTCAAAATCAGCTAGGGATAAATCAGTGTGCGTTTTGCAGACAACAGGGACATTGGAAAAATGAGTGCCCAGTGAAAATGAATTTGGCCCAGCAGACTTCAGTAGGAGGAACACCAATGGCAGAAACAATGATGTTAGGACATTTGGGGCAACATAGTAGCTGACTAAGTGATGGATTAAAAGTGACAACAGAAATTGATGGGGAAGAGAAACAATTATTGGTAGATACTGGGGCAACTTATTCTGTTTTAAATACTTGTTTAGGAAAGATAGGAGATACGATGATAACTGTGGTAGGAGCTACAGGAAAAACAGAGCAACGGCCCTTTCTGCGGCCATTGCATCTAAATTTTAGGGGTAAAGAATTAGATCATGAATTTCTCTATGTACCGGATTGTCCTACATCTTTGTTAGGACGAGATTTATTGTCAAGATTTAATGCTAAAATAATATTTGAAAATGGAAAAGCTAAGTTGCAGATACCTGAGGAAGAAATAGCTAGAATATTTATAGTAAAAGAAATAGCTAATACAACAATACCAATAGAGGTAGAAAACGCTGTAGTACCATGGGTATGGGAGACACAAGTACCGGGATTAGCGAAAGCAGCAAAACCTGTCATAGTAGAATTGAAAGAAGGTGTCCAACCGGTAAGAGTTAGACAATATCCTATACAGTTAGAAGCTAGGAAAGGGGTAGCACCATTAATTGCAAAATTTTTGATGCACAATGTGTTAGAAGAATGTGAATCTGAATATAATACACCAATATTTCCTATAAGAAAACCTAACGGAGATTATAGGTTAGTTCAAGATTTAAGAGCTGTAAACGAAATAGTTAAAGATATACATCCAGTAGTAGCAAATCCTTATACATTGTTAACATCTGTGGCAGAACAATTTAGATACTTTTCTGTAATTGATTTAAAAGATGCTTTCTTCTGCATCCCATTGGCATTACAAAGTAGGAAATTATTTGCGTTTGAATGGGAAAATCCGGATACAGGACGAAAACGACAGCTGACCTGGACCAGGTTACCACAAGGCTTCAAAAACAGTCCTACAATGTTTGGGAATCAGCTGGCACGAGAACTGGAGGATTGGAAGGAGCAAGGATATTTTCAATTACCATCAAAAGCATACTTATTGTTGCAATATGTGGATGACATTTTCGTGGCGACAGAAAGGTATGAAAACTGCATTACTGTTACAGTTGCGTGATTAAATTTACTGGGACAGAGCGGTTATCGAGTTTCTAAGGAAAAAGCCCAAATTGCCCGGGAAAAAGTGATATATCTGGGATGTGAAATTTCCCAAGGACAAAGACGGTTGGGGGTGAATAGAATACAAGCGATTTGTGCCATCCCTGAACCTAGAAATTTGCACGAGTTACGAACTTTTCTAGGAATGACAGGGTGGTGCAGACTCTGGATTTTGAATTATGGACTGTTAGCCAAACCACTGTATGCAGCTTTAAAAGAGCCACAATTAGTTTGGAGTTTAGAGTGTAAAAGGGCTTTTCAAGACTTAAAACAGGCTCTGCAAGAAGCCCCAGCATTAGGATTGCCTGATTTGACAAAAACATTTCAACTCTTTGTACATGAGCGGCAACGACTAGCGCTTGGAGTTTTAACTCAACGAATTGGATCATGGAAGAGACCGGTGGGCTATTTTTCCAAGCAGTTGGATACGGTAAGTGCCGGATGGCCTTCTTGCCTCCGAGCAGTGGCTGCTACTGTAATGTTAGTCCAAGAAGCTAGAAAATTGACATTGGGAACAAAAATGGAAGTATTTGTGCCCCACATGGTGATTGCAGTTTTGGAACAAAAGGGGGGTCATTGGTTGTCATCCGGTAGAATGTTGAAATATCAAGCAATATTGAGAGAACAGGATGATATATTTTTAAAGATAACAACATGTTTGAATCCCGCTGAATTTTTAGGTAGCAAAATAGAGGAAGGCGAGCTGGAACATGATTGTATTGAGGTGATCGAACAAACTTACGCCAGTAGGGTAGATCTGAAAGATATTCCCCTTGTAAATCCTGACTGGACATTATTTACAGACGGTAGCAGCTTTGTTGAGAATGGAACACGATATTCTGGATATGCTGTGGTTACTAAGCTTGAAGTAATTGAAGCAAAGGCATTAATGCCAGGAACGTCAGCGCAAAAGGCAGAACTGGTCGCTCTAATTCGGGCTTTAATACCGAGTACGGATAAGAGAGTGAATATTTGGACAGATTCTAAATACGCTTTTGGAATAATACATATACATGGAGCTTTATGGAAGGAAAGAGGATTGTTGACGGCTCAAGGTAGTATTATTAAATATCGAACCGAGATCTTACAGTTATTAGAGGCTGTGGTACTACCTCAGCAAGTGGCTGTAATGCATTGTCGAGGACATCAGAGGGATGGCAGCGATGTGGCACAAGGAAACATGAAGGCAGACCAGGCAGCCAAAATTGCTGCACGGCAAGTATGGACTGAATTAGCTCTAATACCTACTAAGGTAAGCCCGATTACTGCTCATCTCTCTGTAAATCCCTTTTATACCCAAGAAGATGAAAAATTAGCCGATTTGGTAAAGGCACAGAAGAATTCACATGGATGGTATGTAACAGGTAATGGACAAGTAGTAGTGCCTGCTACAATTATGAAACGAATAATACAAACTGAACATAATAAATGCCATTGGGGAGCAGAAGCATTGGTGCAGTTTTTAAAGCGGAGCATTGTATCTGCACAAATGTTAACAATAGCAAAAGGGGTGAATGCGAAGTGTCCAGTATGTTTAAAGAATAATCCGGTAATACGAAAACAAATTCCAATGGGAACTTTGAAAGTGGGAATAGAACCAGGTGACTATTGGCAAGTGGATTTTGCAGAATTACCTAAATCAAAAGGGTTTAAGTATTTATTGGTATACGTATGTACCTTTTCAGGGTGGCTAGAAGCATTTCCCTGTAGAACGAATCAAGCTAGAGAAGTAGTAAAAACTTTGTTAAAAGAGATCATACCTAGATTTGGGGTACCTTTAGGAATTTCTTCAGATCGAGGCCCACACTTTATAGCTGAAATAGTACAGGAAATTAGTGAAATGCTTGGAATTAGCTGGGATTTACATACACCGTGGAGGCCACAATCTAGTGGAAAGGTAGAAAGGATGAATCAAACATTAAAAGGACAAATTAAAAAGATATGCCAGGAAGCTCAAATCCAATGGCCACAGGCATTGCCCCTTGCTTTATTGAGAATTCGTATAAAACCTAGAGAAGGGTTGTCTGTAAGTCCCTATGAAATTCTGTACGGTAAGCCATATACTGCACCAACGAAGGGAATGGGAAGTGCAGATTTACACCTCCAAGGAGATCAAGATGTTTATAGTTATATAATTTCTTTAAGCAGATTACTCACAGCCTTACGTGCCGCGATCATCTGGAATCGCCCTTTGCCGTTGGAGAATCAACCAGGAGACCAAGCGTATGTTCGAAATTGGCAAACGGAGCCTTTAAAGGAACAGTGGCATGGACTTTATTTGGTGCTATTGATAACATTTACCGCTGTGAAAGTAGCAGGAATTGATAATTGGATTCGTTATACCAGAGTGAAGAAGGTACCATCACAATGGGGGGTAAAAATGATCACTCCTACAAAACTGAGATTTACATCTTGGTAATACTATGCTGGGTAGGATTAAGTAATGGTTTCGCTCAAATAATACATACATATGCTACTGTACATATAGAAGAACGAATGGATGTAAATTTGACTTGTGATTTTGTTGGAGATATGAGAAGTTCAATCCAAGACATTAGTTGCTATTGGCAGAAGAATGAGTCCAAATTGTCAACTGGGTTTACAATCCGATGGGATAGTGATACACGAAGGGGTACTATGATTTTATCATTGCGAAATGTAAGTAAGACAGATGTAGGAAACTACACCTGTATTGTTTGGATTAAAGAGAGTTTTGATTATGGAAAAAGGGCATTAGAGGTTACTGCAAAATCAGAACCTATGCAGAAAAGAAACAGAGCCAGGAGAGAGTTAAAAGATTTGGAAAAAGACGAAATGCAACCAATACAAATAATCCAGGCGCCACAACAGGAAACACAAGAAAATCTAATGCAAAAGAAAGTTAGCTGAAAAACACCCAGTCTAGAACTGTACAAAAGTATACACTTGTGACACCCCGAAAGTGAAGTTACCTTTCCACCTGTGGTCCTTGCATTAAGGACAGGTTGTGCCTGTAGAGGAATTAAATACTCCATGAGTGAACCTGTAATACAATTCGGAGTGGGAATAGATTGTAGAACTACGATCAGGAGCACAGGAAATTTAGTTTGGGTTACCAGTGATGGACAATGGACGACTCACCTCCCCTTGGATGGGTTGGTGACTGAAATAACTTTAGGGTTACCAACTCTCTGCCCAATTTGGAAGAAAGCGCCATTTAAGGGTAGATTAGAAAATTTATGGATAATGAAGAGAGAAATAAAGGATGATGATGATTGGCAAGAACCATCATCCGGTGTGAAGTTAGGTTGGGCTTTAGAATCATTGTTTGCTCCAATTAGTGCTTATCGGAATAGAGAAATGTTGTACCGGTTGTTAGGACAAACGGAAAGGCTAGCAAGAGTGACTAAAGAAGGATTTAAGGAAATAAACTTACAATTACAGGCAACCACAAAAATGACCCTGCAAAATAGAATGGCATTAGATATGCTGTTGCTAAAAGAACATGGAGTATGTGGTTATTTACGAGATAAGATTGATCATTGTTGTGTACATATTCCGAATGTTACAGCCGCGGTAGAACGTGATTTGTCTCAGCTAACGCAAATTGAACATGCAACTGAGGAAGAAAGAGAAGAAAGTACCCATAATTGGGTTGCTGCTTTAGCAAAGTCATTTGGATTGAACATCTCTGGTTGGGTAGCATCTTTAATTCAATGGTGTATAATAATTATAATTATTATGTTAGCTATTATGGGAGTGTTGCGTTTGATTCAAAATATTGTTAATAAGGAACGGCAACACTTGGGGAAAATTTTAAAAGCTGTTACCAGGAAGAATCATGAACTTCCCCCGAGATATGAAGACATTGGAAATAATTCATTGCAGCTACAATCACCAGTTTGAGACGGTCCAAAGAATATGGAAATCTGCGGAACTGATGATGAAAATCCTTGCAGTCTGGAAGACTTGAAGTATTTTCAAAGGGGGGAATTGTTACATTATATTGATTAGAATAGGTTATACTTGGTAGACAAGATGAAGGTATAATTGCAGGTGTTGGGTACAGTACAATCTGATGAAGTGGGTACAGTACAATCTGATGAACTGGGTACAGCACAATCTGATGAACTAGGTAAATGATAAGCAAATCTTGGCAACAGTAACTGAAGAAACTATAAATGGGAAACAATCATGTAGCTTAGCAATTCTGTTGATTATGTTACGTAACCGAACACTATAAATATTAACCAAGTTAAACGGGGATTTGGGATTCTCAGCTTTGGACATGAGTCCCTGAGACCCCGGGCCCCGAATAAAGCACCGCATATAACTGCTTTCGTAGTTATGTGTTTCTTTACGGGCAACAGTTTTCTGGCGACCCAGATGGGACTTCGGGAGTAGTGTTGACGGTTCGCTTTCCGATTTTGCTCCGTGCCGGCACCGAGGAATTCTCGGGGAGCCATCGGCTGCGCCCGCTCTGCGCTGCTCCTGACGTCCCAAAGTGGTAAGCCCGAAGGTGCTTTATTGTAATATTTGGTCGGGTGCCTGCCTAATAAGACGTGACGGCGATTCACGCAAGGTTGGGCTAACGAGCTCGAGGTCTGGTCTGTGGAAGCCTAGGCGCTGGCCGTCAGACGGAGCGAAAGCCCCGCAGGTCCAGCACTCACGGACATACGTGGCTGTCTCGTGAGTTTGGTTTGGTCTTTTGTTTCCCATCAGAGGCTATCTTTCCGTTTTCTACCCCGTAGATTTAGTGTGTGTGTGTGTGGAGTGAGTGTGTAAGACCATGGTAATACCGGATAATTCTCCGTTAGGATGTTTATTAAAGCATTGGAAAAGTGCGGGATATTTTCAGAGTATGAGTAAAAGTCGATTTATAGATTATTGTACGAATTGGTGGCCACAATATGAGTATGATGGACCCCGGTGGCCTGAACACGGAAGTTTAGATCCGGGTGTTATAGGTCCATTAATGAGATATTGTTAAGAACTTGAAAAATGGGATGAAGTACCATATGTTGATCTATTTTATGATATACGTAATCATCCAGATATGCAGAGAGAATGTGGAATGTTGTTGGTACATCCCGAAAAAAAGATAAAACAAAATGTGAAGGATGTGTAGGTAATAAGAAGCGTATGACTTGTTTGGCAATACAAAATTCAATAAGAGAGCCAGAGGAGGTATCACTTTTAGCATCACCGACGGCCCCTGTGATGTCCGATATAGATGCAGGGGACGATAGTGATACTGATAGTATTAAGGCGGTAAAACCGTCAGAATCAATTAATACTGGAGCGATCCAGATTAAGTTAACACCGAAGGGTTCGCCAGGGCATTCATCATGCCCAAGACAAGCGCAACGAACCCCAATTGCACAGAGAACAAGACAAGGGAGGAAGGAACAAGAGCAAAACAGTAAAGTATTATTAGCCCCTTTACGAGAGGCAATTTCGGGGACTGATAAAGTATATGGGAAAGTTCCTTTTTCCCCAGGAGATTTAGTAATTTGGAAGCAATCAGCTGGAAAGTGTACAATAATAGGAAAAAAAAACAAACCACAAAGAGAAATCAGGCAGGATTATTAGCAATGTTACAACGAGTAAATCAAGGAATAAGAGGCAGAAGTAGAGGACGAGGTCGAGGAGGATACAGGGTAGGAGGCATGCGGGGAATACCTCAAAATCAGCTAGGGATAAATCAGTGTGCGTTTTGCAGACAACAGGGACATTGGAAAAATGAGTGCCCAGTGAAAATGAATTTGGCCCAGCAGACTTCAGTAGGAGGAACACCAATGGCAGAAACAATGATGTTAGGACATTTGGGGCAACATAGTAGCTGACTAAGTGATGGATTAAAAGTGACAACAGAAATTGATGGGGAAGAGAAACAATTATTGGTAGATACTGGGGCAACTTATTCTGTTTTAAATACTTGTTTAGGAAAGATAGGAGATACGATGATAACTGTGGTAGGAGCTACAGGAAAAACAGAGCAACGGCCCTTTCTGCGGCCATTGCATCTAAATTTTAGGGGTAAAGAATTAGATCATGAATTTCTCTATGTACCGGATTGTCCTACATCTTTGTTAGGACGAGATTTATTGTCAAGATTTAATGCTAAAATAATATTTGAAAATGGAAAAGCTAAGTTGCAGATACCTGAGGAAGAAATAGCTAGAATATTTATAGTAAAAGAAATAGCTAATACAACAATACCAATAGAGGTAGAAAACGCTGTAGTACCATGGGTATGGGAGACACAAGTACCGGGATTAGCGAAAGCAGCAAAACCTGTCATAGTAGAATTGAAAGAAGGTGTCCAACCGGTAAGAGTTAGACAATATCCTATACAGTTAGAAGCTAGGAAAGGGGTAGCACCATTAATTGCAAAATTTTTGATGCACAATGTGTTAGAAGAATGTGAATCTGAATATAATACACCAATATTTCCTATAAGAAAACCTAACGGAGATTATAGGTTAGTTCAAGATTTAAGAGCTGTAAACGAAATAGTTAAAGATATACATCCAGTAGTAGCAAATCCTTATACATTGTTAACATCTGTGGCAGAACAATTTAGATACTTTTCTGTAATTGATTTAAAAGATGCTTTCTTCTGCATCCCATTGGCATTACAAAGTAGGAAATTATTTGCGTTTGAATGGGAAAATCCGGATACAGGACGAAAACGACAGCTGACCTGGACCAGGTTACCACAAGGCTTCAAAAACAGTCCTACAATGTTTGGGAATCAGCTGGCACGAGAACTGGAGGATTGGAAGGAGCAAGGATATTTTCAATTACCATCAAAAGCATACTTATTGTTGCAATATGTGGATGACATTTTCGTGGCGACAGAAAGGTATGAAAACTGCATTACTGTTACAGTTGCGTTATTAAATTTACTGGGACAGAGCGGTTATCGAGTTTCTAAGGAAAAAGCCCAAATTGCCCGGGAAAAAGTGATATATCTGGGATGTGAAATTTCCCAAGGACAAAGACGGTTGGGGGTGAATAGAATACAAGCGATTTGTGCCATCCCTGAACCTAGAAATTTGCACGAGTTACGAACTTTTCTAGGAATGACAGGGTGGTGCAGACTCTGGATTTTGAATTATGGACTGTTAGCCAAACCACTGTATGCAGCTTTAAAAGAGCCACAATTAGTTTGGAGTTTAGAGTGTAAAAGGGCTTTTCAAGACTTAAAACAGGCTCTGCAAGAAGCCCCAGCATTAGGATTGCCTGATTTGACAAAAACATTTCAACTCTTTGTACATGAGCGGCAACGACTAGCGCTTGGAGTTTTAACTCAACGAATTGGATCATGGAAGAGACCGGTGGGCTATTTTTCCAAGCAGTTGGATACGGTAAGTGCCGGATGGCCTTCTTGCCTCCGAGCAGTGGCTGCTACTGTAATGTTAGTCCAAGAAGCTAGAAAATTGACATTGGGAACAAAAATGGAAGTATTTGTGCCCCACATGGTGATTGCAGTTTTGGAACAAAAGGGGGGTCATTGGTTGTCATCCGGTAGAATGTTGAAATATCAAGCAATATTGAGAGAACAGGATGATATATTTTTAAAGATAACAACATGTTTGAATCCCGCTGAATTTTTAGGTAGCAAAATAGAGGAAGGCGAGCTGGAACATGATTGTATTGAGGTGATCGAACAAACTTACGCCAGTAGGGTAGATCTGAAAGATATTCCCCTTGTAAATCCTGACTGGACATTATTTACAGACGGTAGCAGCTTTGTTGAGAATGGAACACGATATTCTGGATATGCTGTGGTTACTAAGCTTGAAGTAATTGAAGCAAAGGCATTAATGCCAGGAACGTCAGCGCAAAAGGCAGAACTGGTCGCTCTAATTCGGGCTTTAATACCGAGTACGGATAAGAGAGTGAATATTTGGACAGATTCTAAATACGCTTTTGGAATAATACATATACATGGAGCTTTATGGAAGGAAAGAGGATTGTTGACGGCTCAAGGTAGTATTATTAAATATCGAACCGAGATCTTACAGTTATTAGAGGCTGTGGTACTACCTCAGCAAGTGGCTGTAATGCATTGTCGAGGACATCAGAGGGATGGCAGCGATGTGGCACAAGGAAACATGAAGGCAGACCAGGCAGCCAAAATTGCTGCACGGCAAGTATGGACTGAATTAGCTCTAATACCTACTAAGGTAAGCCCGATTACTGCTCATCTCTCTGTAAATCCCTTTTATACCCAAGAAGATGAAAAATTAGCCGATTTGGTAAAGGCACAGAAGAATTCACATGGATGGTATGTAACAGGTAATGGACAAGTAGTAGTGCCTGCTACAATTATGAAACGAATAATACAAACTGAACATAATAAATGCCATTGGGGAGCAGAAGCATTGGTGCAGTTTTTAAAGCGGAGCATTATATCTGCACAAATGTTAACAATAGCAAAAGGGGTGAATGCGAAGTGTCCAGTATGTTTAAAGAATAATCCGGTAATACGAAAACAAATTCAAATGGGAACTTTGAAAGTGGGAATAGAACCAGGTGACTATTGGCAAGTGGATTTTGCAGAATTACCTAAATCAAAAGGGTTTAAGTATTTATTGGTATACGTATGTACCTTTTCAGGGTGGCTAGAAGCATTTCCCTGTAGAACGAATCAAGCTAGAGAAGTAGTAAAAACTTTGTTAAAAGAGATCATACCTAGATTTGGGGTACCTTTAGGAATTTCTTCAGATCGAGGCCCACACTTTATAGCTAAAATAGTACAGGAAATTAGTGAAATGCTTGGAATTAGCTGGGATTTACATACACCGTGGAGGCCACAATCTAGTGGAAAGGTAGAAAGGATGAATCAAACATTAAAAGGACAAATTAAAAAGATATGCCAGGAAGCTCAAATCTAATGGCCACAGGCATTGCCCCTTGCTTTATTGAGAATTCGTATAAAACCTAGAGAAGGGTTGTCTGTAAGTCCCTATGAAATTCTGTACGGTAAGCCATATACTGCACCAACGAAGGGAATGGGAAGTGCAGATTTACACCTCCAAGGAGATCAAGATGTTTATAGTTATATAATTTCTTTAAGCAGATTACTCACAGCCTTACGTGCCGCGATCATCTGGAATCGCCCTTTGCCGTTGGAGAATCAACCAGGAGACCAAGCGTATGTTCGAAATTGGCAAACGGAGCCTTTAAAGGAACAGTGGCATGGACTTTATTTGGTACTATTGATAACATTTACCGCTGTGAAAGTAGCAGGAATTGATAATTGGATTCGTTATACCAGAGTGAAGAAGGTACCATCACAATGGGGGGTAAAAATGATCACTCCTACAAAACTGAGATTTACATCTTGGTAATACTATGCTGGGTAGGATTAAGTAATGGTTTCGCTCAAATAATACATACATATGCTACTGTACATATAGAAGAACGAATGGATGTAAATTTGACTTGTGATTTTGTTGGAGATATGAGAAGTTCAATCCAAGACATTAGTTGCTATTGGCAGAAGAATGAGTCCAAATTGTCAACTGGGTTTACAATCCGATGGGATAGTGATACACGAAGGGGTACTATGATTTTATCATTGCGAAATGTAAGTAAGACAGATGTAGGAAACTACACCTGTATTGTTTGGATTAAAGAGAGTTTTGATTATGGAAAAAGGGCATTAGAGGTTACTGCAAAATCAGAACCTATGCAGAAAAGAAACAGAGCCAGGAGAGAGTTAAAAGATTTGGAAAAAGACGAAATGCAACCAATACAAATAATCCAGGCGCCACAACAGGAAACACAAGAAAATCTAATGCAAAAGAAAGTTAGCTGAAAAACACCCAGTCTAGAACTGTACAAAAGTATACACTTGTGACACCCCGAAAGTGAAGTTACCTTTCCACCTGTGGTCCTTGCATTAAGGACAGGTTGTGCCTGTAGAGGAATTAAATACTCAATGAGTGAACCTGTAATACAATTCGGAGTGAGAACAGATTGTAGAACTACGATCAGGAGCACAGGAAATTTAGTTTGGGTTACAAGTGATGGACAATGGACGACTCACCTCCCCTTGGATGGGTTGGTGACTGAAATAACTTTAGGGTTACCAACTCTCTGCCCAATTTGGAAGAAAGCGCCATTTAAGGGTAGATTAGAAAATTTATGGATAATGAAGAGAGAAATAAAGGATGATGATGATTGGCAAGAACCATCATCCGGTGTGAAGTTAGGTTGGGCTTTAGAATCATTGTTTGCTCCAATTAGTGCTTATCGGAATAGAGAAATGTTGTACCGGTTGTTAGGACAAACGGAAAGGCTAGCAAGAGTGACTAAAGAAGGATTTAAGGAAATAAACTTACAATTACAGGCAACCACAAAAATGACCCTGCAAAATAGAATGGCATTAGATATGCTGTTGCTAAAAGAACATGGAGTATGTGGTTATTTACGAGATAAGATTGATCATTGTTGTGTACATATTCCGAATGTTACAGCCGCGGTAGAACGTGATTTGTCTCAGCTAACGCAAATTGAACATGCAACTGAGGAAGAAAGAGAAGAAAGTACCCATAATTGGGTTGCTGCTTTAGCAAAGTCATTTGGATTGAACATCTCTGGTTGGGTAGCATCTTTAATTCAATGGTGTATAATAATTATAATTATTATGTTAGCTATTATGGGAGTGTTGCGTTTGATTCAAAATATTGTTAATAAGGAACGGCAACACTTGGGGAAAATTTTAAAAGCTGTTACCAGGAAGAATCATGAACTTCCCCCGAGATATGAAGACATTGGAAATAATTCATTGCAGCTACAATCACCAGTTTGAGACGGTCCAAAGAATATGGAAATCTGCGGAACTGATGATGAAAATCCTTGCAGTCTGGAAGACTTGAAGTATTTTCAAAGGGGGGAATGGTTACATTATATTGATTAGAATAGGTTATACTTGGTAGACAAGATGAAGGTATAATTGCAGGTGTTGGGTACAGTACAATCTGATGAAGTGGGTACAGTACAATCTGATGAACTGGGTACAGCACAATCTGATGAACTAGGTAAATGATAAGCAAATCTTGGCAACAGTAACTGAAGAAACTATAAATGGGAAACAATCATGTAGCTTAGCAATTCTGTTGATTATGTTACGTAACCGAACACTATAAATATTAACCAAGTTAAACGGGGATTTGGGATTCTCAGCTTTGGACATGAGTCCCTGAGACCCCGGGCCCCGAATAAAGCACCGCATATAACTGCTTTCGTAGTTATGTGTTTCTTTACGGGCAACAGTTTTCTGGCGACCCAGATGGGACTTCGGGAGTAGTGTTGACGGTTCGCTTTCCGATTTTGCTCCGTGCCGGCACCGAGGAATTCTCGGGGAGCCATCGGCTGCGCCCGCTCTGCGCTGCTCCTGACGTCCCAAAGTGGTAAGCCCGAAGGTGCTTTATTGTAATATTTGGTCGGGTGCCTGCCTAATAAGACGTGACGGCGATTCACGCAAGGTTGGGCTAACGAGCTCGAGGTCTGGTCTGTGGAAGCCTAGGCGCTGGCCGTCAGACGGAGCGAAAGCCCCGCAGGTCCAGCACTCACGGACATACGTGGCTGTCTCGTGAGTTTGGTTTGGTCTTTTGTTTCCCATCAGAGGCTATCTTTCCGTTTTCTACCCCGTAGATTTAGTGTGTGTGTGTGTGTGTGGAGTGAGTGTGTAAGACCATGGTAATACCGGATAATTCTCCGTTAGGATGTTTATTAAAGCATTGGAAAAGTGCGGGATATTTTCAGAGTATGAGTAAAAGTCGATTTATAGATTATTGTACGAATTGGTGGCCACAATATGAGTATGATGGACCCCGGTGGCCTGAACACGGAAGTTTAGATCCGGGTGTTATAGGTCCATTAATGAGATATTGTTAAGAACTTGAAAAATGGGATGAAGTACCATATGTTGATCTATTTTATGATATACGTAATCATCCAGATATGCAGAGAGAATGTGGAATGTTGTTGGTACATCCCGAAAAAAAGATAAAACAAAATGTGAAGGATGTGTAGGTAATAAGAAGTGTATGACTTGTTTGGCAATACAAAATTCAATAAGAGAGCCAGAGGAGGTATCACTTTTAGCATCACCGACGGCCCCTGTGATGTCCGATATAGATGCAGGGGACGATAGTGATACTGATAGTATTAAGGCGGTAAAACCGTCAGAATCAATTAATACTGGAGCGATCCAGATTAAGTTAACACCGAAGGGTTCGCCAGGGCATTCATCATGCCCAAGACAAGCGCAACGAACCCCAATTGCACAGAGAACAAGACAAGGGAGGAAGGAACAAGAGCAAAACAGTAAAGTATTATTAGCCCCTTTACGAGAGGCAATTTCGGGGACTGATAAAGTATATGGGAAAGTTCCTTTTTCCCCAGGAGATTTAGTAATTTGGAAGCAATCAGCTGGAAAGTGTACAATAATAGGAAAAAAAAACAAACCACAAAGAGAAATCAGGCAGGATTATTAGCAATGTTACAACGAGTAAATCAAGGAATAAGAGGCAGAAGTAGAGGACGAGGTCGAGGAGGATACAGGGTAGGAGGCATGCGGGGAATACCTCAAAATCAGCTAGGGATAAATCAGTGTGCGTTTTGCAGACAACAGGGACATTGGAAAAATGAGTGCCCAGTGAAAATGAATTTGGCCCAGCAGACTTCAGTAGGAGGAACACCAATGGCAGAAACAATGATGTTAGGACATTTGGGGCAACATAGTAGCTGACTAAGTGATGGATTAAAAGTGACAACAGAAATTGATGGGGAAGAGAAACAATTATTGGTAGATACTGGGGCAACTTATTCTGTTTTAAATACTTGTTTAGGAAAGATAGGAGATACGATGATAACTGTGGTAGGAGCTACAGGAAAAACAGAGCAACGGCCCTTTCTGCGGCCATTGCATCTAAATTTTAGGGGTAAAGAATTAGATCATGAATTTCTCTATGTACCGGATTGTCCTACATCTTTGTTAGGACGAGATTTATTGTCAAGATTTAATGCTAAAATAATATTTGAAAATGGAAAAGCTAAGTTGCAGATACCTGAGGAAGAAATAGCTAGAATATTTATAGTAAAAGAAATAGCTAATACAACAATACCAATAGAGGTAGAAAACGCTGTAGTACCATGGGTATGGGAGACACAAGTACCGGGATTAGCGAAAGCAGCAAAACCTGTCATAGTAGAATTGAAAGAAGGTGTCCAACCAGTAAGAGTTAGACAATATCCTATACAGTTAGAAGCTAGGAAAGGGGTAGCACCATTAATTGCAAAATTTTTGATGCACAATGTGTTAGAAGAATGTGAATCTGAATATAATACACCAATATTTCCTATAAGAAAACCTAACGGAGATTATAGGTTAGTTCAAGATTTAAGAGCTGTAAACGAAATAGTTAAAGATATACATCCAGTAGTAGCAAATCCTTATACATTGTTAACATCTGTGGCAGAACAATTTAGATACTTTTCTGTAATTGATTTAAAAGATGCTTTCTTCTGCATCCCATTGGCATTACAAAGTAGGAAATTATTTGCGTTTGAATGGGAAAATCCGGATACAGGACGAAAACGACAGCTGACCTGGACCAGGTTACCACAAGGCTTCAAAAACAGTCCTACAATGTTTGGGAATCAGCTGGCACGAGAACTGGAGGATTGGAAGGAGCAAGGATATTTTCAATTACCATCAAAAGCATACTTATTGTTGCAATATGTGGATGACATTTTCGTGGCGACAGAAAGGTATGAAAACTGCATTACTGTTACAGTTGCGTGATTAAATTTACTGGGACAGAGCGGTTATCGAGTTTCTAAGGAAAAAGCCCAAATTGCCCGGGAAAAAGTGATATATCTGGGATGTGAAATTTCCCAAGGACAAAGACGGTTGGGGGTGAATAGAATACAAGCGATTTGTGCCATCCCTGAACCTAGAAATTTGCACGAGTTACGAACTTTTCTAGGAATGACAGGGTGGTGCAGACTCTGGATTTTGAATTATGGACTGTTAGCCAAACCACTGTATGCAGCTTTAAAAGAGCCACAATTAGTTTGGAGTTTAGAGTGTAAAAGGGCTTTTCAAGACTTAAAACAGGCTCTGCAAGAAGCCCCAGCATTAGGATTGCCTGATTTGACAAAAACATTTCAACTCTTTGTACATGAGCGGCAACGACTAGCGCTTGGAGTTTTAACTCAACGAATTGGATCATGGAAGAGACCGGTGGGCTATTTTTCCAAGCAGTTGGATACGGTAAGTGCCGGATGGCCTTCTTGCCTCCGAGCAGTGGCTGCTACTGTAATGTTAGTCCAAGAAGCTAGAAAATTGACATTGGGAACAAAAATGGAAGTATTTGTGCCCCACATGGTGATTGCAGTTTTGGAACAAAAGGGGGGTCATTGGTTGTCATCCGGTAGAATGTTGAAATATCAAGCAATATTGAGAGAACAGGATGATATATTTTTAAAGATAACAACATGTTTGAATCCCGCTGAATTTTTAGGTAGCAAAATAGAGGAAGGCGAGCTGGAACATGATTGTATTGAGGTGATCGAACAAACTTACGCCAGTAGGGTAGATCTGAAAGATATTCCCCTTGTAAATCCTGACTGGACATTATTTACAGACGGTAGCAGCTTTGTTGAGAATGGAACACGATATTCTGGATATGCTGTGGTTACTAAGCTTGAAGTAATTGAAGCAAAGGCATTAATGCCAGGAACGTCAGCGCAAAAGGCAGAACTGGTCGCTCTAATTCGGGCTTTAATACCGAGTACGGATAAGAGAGTGAATATTTGGACAGATTCTAAATACGCTTTTGGAATAATACATATACATGGAGCTTTATGGAAGGAAAGAGGATTGTTGACGGCTCAAGGTAGTATTATTAAATATCGAACCGAGATCTTACAGTTATTAGAGGCTGTGGTACTACCTCAGCAAGTGGCTGTAATGCATTGTCGAGGACATCAGAGGGATGGCAGCGATGTGGCACAAGGAAACATGAAGGCAGACCAGGCAGCCAAAATTGCTGCACGGCAAGTATGGACTGAATTAGCTCTAATACCTACTAAGGTAAGCCCGATTACTGCTCATCTCTCTGTAAATCCCTTTTATACCCAAGAAGATGAAAAATTAGCCGATTTGGTAAAGGCACAGAAGAATTCACATGGATGGTATGTAACAGGTAATGGACAAGTAGTAGTGCCTGCTACAATTATGAAACGAATAATACAAACTGAACATAATAAATGCCATTGGGGAGCAGAAGCATTGGTGCAGTTTTTAAAGCGGAGCATTGTATCTGCACAAATGTTAACAATAGCAAAAGGGGTGAATGCGAAGTGTCCAGTATGTTTAAAGAATAATCCGGTAATACGAAAACAAATTCAAATGGGAACTTTGAAAGTGGGAATAGAACCAGGTGACTATTGGCAAGTGGATTTTGCAGAATTACCTAAATCAAAAGGGTTTAAGTATTTATTGGTATACGTATGTACCTTTTCAGGGTGGCTAGAAGCATTTCCCTGTAGAACGAATCAAGCTAGAGAAGTAGTAAAAACTTTGTTAAAAGAGATCATACCTAGATTTGGGGTACCTTTAGGAATTTCTTCAGATCGAGGCCCACACTTTATAGCTAAAATAGTACAGGAAATTAGTGAAATGCTTGGAATTAGCTGGGATTTACATACACCGTGGAGGCCACAATCTAGTGGAAAGGTAGAAAGGATGAATCAAACATTAAAAGGACAAATTAAAAAGATATGCCAGGAAGCTCAAATCCAATGGCCACAGGCATTGCCCCTTGCTTTATTGAGAATTCGTATAAAACCTAGAGAAGGGTTGTCTGTAAGTCCCTATGAAATTCTGTACGGTAAGCCATATACTGCACCAACGAAGGGAATGGGAAGTGCAGATTTACACCTCCAAGGAGATCAAGATGTTTATAGTTATATAATTTCTTTAAGCAGATTACTCACAGCCTTACGTGCCGCGATCATCTGGAATCGCCCTTTGCCGTTGGAGAATCAACCAGGAGACCAAGCGTATGTTCGAAATTGGCAAACGGAGCCTTTAAAGGAACAGTGGCATGGACTTTATTTGGTGCTATTGATAACATTTACCGCTGTGAAAGTAGCAGGAATTGATAATTGGATTCATTATACCAGAGTGAAGAAGGTACCATCACAATGGGGGGTAAAAATGATCACTCCTACAAAACTGAGATTTACATCTTGGTAATACTATGCTGGGTAGGATTAAGTAATGGTTTCGCTCAAATAATACATACATATGCTACTGTACATATAGAAGAACGAATGGATGTAAATTTGACTTGTGATTTTGTTGGAGATATGAGAAGTTCAATCCAAGACATTAGTTGCTATTGGCAGAAGAATGAGTCCAAATTGTCAACTGGGTTTACAATCCGATGGGATAGTGATACACGAAGGGGTACTATGATTTTATCATTGCGAAATGTAAGTAAGACAGATGTAGGAAACTACACCTGTATTGTTTGGATTAAAGAGAGTTTTGATTATGGAAAAAGGGCATTAGAGGTTACTGCAAAATCAGAACCTATGCAGAAAAGAAACAGAGCCAGGAGAGAGTTAAAAGATTTGGAAAAAGACGAAATGCAACCAATACAAATAATCCAGGCGCCACAACAGGAAACACAAGAAAATCTAATGCAAAAGAAAGTTAGCTGAAAAACACCCAGTCTAGAACTGTACAAAAGTATACACTTGTGACACCCCGAAAGTGAAGTTACCTTTCCACCTGTGGTCCTTGCATTAAGGACAGGTTGTGCCTGTAGAGGAATTAAATACTCAATGAGTGAACCTGTAATACAATTCGGAGTGAGAACAGATTGTAGAACTACGATCAGGAGCACAGGAAATTTAGTTTGGGTTACAAGTGATGGACAATGGACGACTCACCTCCCCTTGGATGGGTTGGTGACTGAAATAACTTTAGGGTTACCAACTCTCTGCCCAATTTGGAAGAAAGCGCCATTTAAGGGTAGATTAGAAAATTTATGGATAATGAAGAGAGAAATAAAGGATGATGATGATTGGCAAGAACCATCATCCGGTGTGAAGTTAGGTTGGGCTTTAGAATCATTGTTTGCTCCAATTAGTGCTTATCGGAATAGAGAAATGTTGTACCGGTTGTTAGGACAAACGGAAAGGCTAGCAAGAGTGACTAAAGAAGGATTTAAGGAAATAAACTTACAATTACAGGCAACCACAAAAATGACCCTGCAAAATAGAATGGCATTAGATATGCTGTTGCTAAAAGAACATGGAGTATGTGGTTATTTACGAGATAAGATTGATCATTGTTGTGTACATATTCCGAATGTTACAGCCGCGGCAGAACGTGATTTGTCTCAGCTAACGCAAATTGAACGTGCAACTGAGGAAGAAAGAGAAGAAAGTGCCCATAATTGGGTGGCTGCTTTAGCAAAGTCATTTGGATTGAACATCTCTGGTTGGGTAGCATCTTTAATTCAATGGTGTATAATAATTATAATTATTATGTTAGCTATTATGGGAGTGTTGCGTTTGATTCAAAATATTGTTAATAAGGAACGGCAACACTTGGGGAAAATTTTAAAAGCTGTTACCAGGAAGAATCATGAACTTCCCCCGAGATATGAAGACATTGGAAATAATTCATTGCAGCTACAATCACCAGTTTGAGACGGTCCAAAGAATATGGAAATCTGCGGAACTGATGATGAAAATCCTTGCAGTCTGGAAGACTTGAAGTATTTTCAAAGGGGGGAATTGTTACATTATATTGATTAGAATAGGTTATACTTGGTAGACAAGATGAAGGTATAATTGCAGGTGTTGGGTACAGTACAATCTGATGAAGTGGGTACAGTACAATCTGATGAACTGGGTACAGCACAATCTGATGAACTAGGTAAATGATAAGCAAATCTTGGCAACAGTAACTGAAGAAACTATAAATGGGAAACAATCATGTAGCTTAGCAATTCTGTTGATTATGTTACGTAACCGAACACTATAAATATTAACCAAGTTAAACGGGGATTTGGGATTCTCAGCTTTGGACATGAGTCCCTGAGACCCCGGGCCCCGAATAAAGCACCGCATATAACTGCTTTCGTAGTTATGTGTTTCTTTACGGGCAACAGTTTTCTGGCGACCCAGATGGGACTTCGGGAGTAGTGTTGACGGTTCGCTTTCCGATTTTGCTCCGTGCCGGCACCGAGGAATTCTCGGGGAGCCATCGGCTGCGCCCGCTCTGCGCTGCTCCTGACGTCCCAAAGTGGTAAGCCCGAAGGTGCTTTATTGTAATATTTGGTCGGGTGCCTGCCTAATAAGACGTGACGGCGATTCACGCAAGGTTGGGCTAACGAGCTCGAGGTCTGGTCTGTGGAAGCCTAGGCGCTGGCCGTCAGACGGAGCGAAAGCCCCGCAGGTCCAGCACTCACGGACATACGTGGCTGTCTCGTGAGTTTGGTTTGGTCTTTTGTTTCCCATCAGAGGCTATCTTTCCGTTTTCTACCCCGTAGATTTAGTGTGTGTGTGTGTGGAGTGAGTGTGTAAGACCATGGTAATACCGGATAATTCTCCGTTAGGATGTTTATTAAAGCATTGGAAAAGTGCGGGATATTTTCAGAGTATGAGTAAAAGTCGATTTATAGATTATTGTACGAATTGGTGGCCACAATATGAGTATGATGGACCCCGGTGGCCTGAACACGGAAGTTTAGATCCGGGTGTTATAGGTCCATTAATGAGATATTGTTAAGAACTTGAAAAATGGGATGAAGTACCATATGTTGATCTATTTTATGATATACGTAATCATCCAGATATGCAGAGAGAATGTGGAATGTTGTTGGTACATCCCGAAAAAAAGATAAAACAAAATGTGAAGGATGTGTAGGTAATAAGAAGTGTATGACTTGTTTGGCAATACAAAATTCAATAAGAGAGCCAGAGGAGGTATCACTTTTAGCATCACCGACGGCCCCTGTGATGTCCGATATAGATGCAGGGGACGATAGTGATACTGATAGTATTAAGGCGGTAAAACCGTCAGAATCAATTAATACTGGAGCGATCCAGATTAAGTTAACACCGAAGGGTTCGCCAGGGCATTCATCATGCCCAAGACAAGCGCAACGAACCCCAATTGCACAGAGAACAAGACAAGGGAGGAAGGAACAAGAGCAAAACAGTAAAGTATTATTAGCCCCTTTACGAGAGGCAATTTCGGGGACTGATAAAGTATATGGGAAAGTTCCTTTTTCCCCAGGAGATTTAGTAATTTGGAAGCAATCAGCTGGAAAGTGTACAATAATAGGAAAAAAAAACAAACCACAAAGAGAAATCAGGCAGGATTATTAGCAATGTTACAACGAGTAAATCAAGGAATAAGAGGCAGAAGTAGAGGACGAGGTCGAGGAGGATACAGGGTAGGAGGCATGCGGGGAATACCTCAAAATCAGCTAGGGATAAATCAGTGTGCGTTTTGCAGACAACAGGGACATTGGAAAAATGAGTGCCCAGTGAAAATGAATTTGGCCCAGCAGACTTCAGTAGGAGGAACACCAATGGCAGAAACAATGATGTTAGGACATTTGGGGCAACATAGTAGCTGACTAAGTGATGGATTAAAAGTGACAACAGAAATTGATGGGGAAGAGAAACAATTATTGGTAGATACTGGGGCAACTTATTCTGTTTTAAATACTTGTTTAGGAAAGATAGGAGATACGATGATAACTGTGGTAGGAGCTACAGGAAAAACAGAGCAACGGCCCTTTCTGCGGCCATTGCATCTAAATTTTAGGGGTAAAGAATTAGATCATGAATTTCTCTATGTACCGGATTGTCCTACATCTTTGTTAGGACGAGATTTATTGTCAAGATTTAATGCTAAAATAATATTTGAAAATGGAAAAGCTAAGTTGCAGATACCTGAGGAAGAAATAGCTAGAATATTTATAGTAAAAGAAATAGCTAATACAACAATACCAATAGAGGTAGAAAACGCTGTAGTACCATGGGTATGGGAGACACAAGTACCGGGATTAGCGAAAGCAGCAAAACCTGTCATAGTAGAATTGAAAGAAGGTGTCCAACCGGTAAGAGTTAGACAATATCCTATACAGTTAGAAGCTAGGAAAGGGGTAGCACCATTAATTGCAAAATTTTTGATGCACAATGTGTTAGAAGAATGTGAATCTGAATATAATACACCAATATTTCCTATAAGAAAACCTAACGGAGATTATAGGTTAGTTCAAGATTTAAGAGCTGTAAACGAAATAGTTAAAGATATACATCCAGTAGTAGCAAATCCTTATACATTGTTAACATCTGTGGCAGAACAATTTAGATACTTTTCTGTAATTGATTTAAAAGATGCTTTCTTCTGCATCCCATTGGCATTACAAAGTAGGAAATTATTTGCGTTTGAATGGGAAAATCCGGATACAGGACGAAAACGACAGCTGACCTGGACCAGGTTACCACAAGGCTTCAAAAACAGTCCTACAATGTTTGGGAATCAGCTGGCACGAGAACTGGAGGATTGGAAGGAGCAAGGATATTTTCAATTACCATCAAAAGCATACTTATTGTTGCAATATGTGGATGACATTTTCGTGGCGACAGAAAGGTATGAAAACTGCATTACTGTTACAGTTGCGTGATTAAATTTACTGGGACAGAGCGGTTATCGAGTTTCTAAGGAAAAAGCCCAAATTGCCCGGGAAAAAGTGATATATCTGGGATGTGAAATTTCCCAAGGACAAAGACGGTTGGGGGTGAATAGAATACAAGCGATTTGTGCCATCCCTGAACCTAGAAATTTGCACGAGTTACGAACTTTTCTAGGAATGACAGGGTGGTGCAGACTCTGGATTTTGAATTATGGACTGTTAGCCAAACCACTGTATGCAGCTTTAAAAGAGCCACAATTAGTTTGGAGTTTAGAGTGTAAAAGGGCTTTTCAAGACTTAAAACAGGCTCTGCAAGAAGCCCCAGCATTAGGATTGCCTGATTTGACAAAAACATTTCAACTCTTTGTACATGAGCGGCAACGACTAGCGCTTGGAGTTTTAACTCAACGAATTGGATCATGGAAGAGACCGGTGGGCTATTTTTCCAAGCAGTTGGATACGGTAAGTGCCGGATGGCCTTCTTGCCTCCGAGCAGTGGCTGCTACTGTAATGTTAGTCCAAGAAGCTAGAAAATTGACATTGGGAACAAAAATGGAAGTATTTGTGCCCCACATGGTGATTGCAGTTTTGGAACAAAAGGGGGGTCATTGGTTGTCATCCGGTAGAATGTTGAAATATCAAGCAATATTGAGAGAACAGGATGATATATTTTTAAAGATAACAACATGTTTGAATCCCGCTGAATTTTTAGGTAGCAAAATAGAGGAAGGCGAGCTGGAACATGATTGTATTGAGGTGATCGAACAAACTTACGCCAGTAGGGTAGATCTGAAAGATATTCCCCTTGTAAATCCTGACTGGACATTATTTACAGACGGTAGCAGCTTTGTTGAGAATGGAACACGATATTCTGGATATGCTGTGGTTACTAAGCTTGAAGTAATTGAAGCAAAGGCATTAATGCCAGGAACGTCAGCGCAAAAGGCAGAACTGGTCGCTCTAATTCGGGCTTTAATACCGAGTACGGATAAGAGAGTGAATATTTGGACAGATTCTAAATACGCTTTTGGAATAATACATATACATGGAGCTTTATGGAAGGAAAGAGGATTGTTGACGGCTCAAGGTAGTATTATTAAATATCGAACCGAGATCTTACAGTTATTAGAGGCTGTGGTACTACCTCAGCAAGTGGCTGTAATGCATTGTCGAGGACATCAGAGGGATGGCAGCGATGTGGCACAAGGAAACATGAAGGCAGACCAGGCAGCCAAAATTGCTGCACGGCAAGTATGGACTGAATTAGCTCTAATACCTACTAAGGTAAGCCCGATTACTGCTCATCTCTCTGTAAATCCCTTTTATACCCAAGAAGATGAAAAATTAGCCGATTTGGTAAAGGCACAGAAGAATTCACATGGATGGTATGTAACAGGTAATGGACAAGTAGTAGTGCCTGCTACAATTATGAAACGAATAATACAAACTGAACATAATAAATGCCATTGGGGAGCAGAAGCATTGGTGCAGTTTTTAAAGCGGAGCATTATATCTGCACAAATGTTAACAATAGCAAAAGGGGTGAATGCGAAGTGTCCAGTATGTTTAAAGAATAATCCGGTAATACGAAAACAAATTCAAATGGGAACTTTGAAAGTGGGAATAGAACCAGGTGACTATTGGCAAGTGGATTTTGCAGAATTACCTAAATCAAAAGGGTTTAAGTATTTATTGGTATACGTATGTACCTTTTCAGGGTGGCTAGAAGCATTTCCCTGTAGAACGAATCAAGCTAGAGAAGTAGTAAAAACTTTGTTAAAAGAGATCATACCTAGATTTGGGGTACCTTTAGGAATTTCTTCAGATCGAGGCCCACACTTTATAGCTAAAATAGTACAGGAAATTAGTGAAATGCTTGGAATTAGCTGGGATTTACATACACCATGGAGGCCACAATCTAGTGGAAAGGTAGAAAGGATGAATCAAACATTAAAAGGACAAATTAAAAAGATATGCCAGGAAGCTCAAATCCAATGGCCACAGGCATTGCCCCTTGCTTTATTGAGAATTCGTATAAAACCTAGAGAAGGGTTGTCTGTAAGTCCCTATGAAATTCTGTACGGTAAGCCATATACTGCACCAACGAAGGGAATGGGAAGTGCAGATTTACACCTCCAAGGAGATCAAGATGTTTATAGTTATATAATTTCTTTAAGCAGATTACTCACAGCCTTACGTGCCGCGATCATCTGGAATCGCCCTTTGCCGTTGGAGAATCAACCAGGAGACCAAGCGTATATTCGAAATTGGCAAACGGAGCCTTTAAAGGAACAGTGGCATGGACTTTATTTGGTACTATTGATAACATTTACCGCTGTGAAAGTAGCAGGAATTGATAATTGGATTCGTTATACCAGAGTGAAGAAGGTACCATCACAATGGGGGGTAAAAATGATCACTCCTACAAAACTGAGATTTACATCTTGGTAATACTATGCTGGGTAGGATTAAGTAATGGTTTCGCTCAAATAATACATACATATGCTACTGTACATATAGAAGAACGAATGGATGTAAATTTGACTTGTGATTTTGTTGGAGATATGAGAAGTTCAATCCAAGACATTAGTTGCTATTGGCAGAAGAATGAGTCCAAATTGTCAACTGGGTTTACAATCCGATGGGATAGTGATACACGAAGGGGTACTATGATTTTATCATTGCGAAATGTAAGTAAGACAGATGTAGGAAACTACACCTGTATTGTTTGGATTAAAGAGAGTTTTGATTATGGAAAAAGGGCATTAGAGGTTACTGCAAAATCAGAACCTATGCAGAAAAGAAACAGAGCCAGGAGAGAGTTAAAAGATTTGGAAAAAGACGAAATGCAACCAATACAAATAATCCAGGCGCCACAACAGGAAACACAAGAAAATCTAATGCAAAAGAAAGTTAGCTGAAAAACACCCAGTCTAGAACTGTACAAAAGTATACACTTGTGACACCCCGAAAGTGAAGTTACCTTTCCACCTGTGGTCCTTGCATTAAGGACAGGTTGTGCCTGTAGAGGAATTAAATACTCAATGAGTGAACCTGTAATACAATTCGGAGTGAGAACAGATTGTAGAACTACGATCAGGAGCACAGGAAATTTAGTTTGGGTTACAAGTGATGGACAATGGACGACTCACCTCCCCTTGGATGGGTTGGTGACTGAAATAACTTTAGGGTTACCAACTCTCTGCCCAATTTGGAAGAAAGCGCCATTTAAGGGTAGATTAGAAAATTTATGGATAATGAAGAGAGAAATAAAGGATGATGATGATTGGCAAGAACCATCATCCGGTGTGAAGTTAGGTTGGGCTTTAGAATCATTGTTTGCTCCAATTAGTGCTTATCGGAATAGAGAAATGTTGTACCGGTTGTTAGGACAAACGGAAAGGCTAGCAAGAGTGACTAAAGAAGGATTTAAGGAAATAAACTTACAATTACAGGCAACCACAAAAATGACCCTGCAAAATAGAATGGCATTAGATATGCTGTTGCTAAAAGAACATGGAGTATGTGGTTATTTACGAGATAAGATTGATCATTGTTGTGTACATATTCCGAATGTTACAGCCGCGGTAGAACGTGATTTGTCTCAGCTAACGCAAATTGAACATGCAACTGAGGAAGAAAGAGAAGAAAGTACCCATAATTGGGTTGCTGCTTTAGCAAAGTCATTTGGATTGAACATCTCTGGTTGGGTAGCATCTTTAATTCAATGGTGTATAATAATTATAATTATTATGTTAGCTATTATGGGAGTGTTGCGTTTGATTCAAAATATTGTTAATAAGGAACGGCAACACTTGGGGAAAATTTTAAAAGCTGTTACCAGGAAGAATCATGAACTTCCCCCGAGATATGAAGACATTGGAAATAATTCATTGCAGCTACAATCACCAGTTTGAGACGGTCCAAAGAATATGGAAATCTGCGGAACTGATGATGAAAATCCTTGCAGTCTGGAAGACTTGAAGTATTTTCAAAGGGGGGAATTGTTACATTATATTGATTAGAATAGGTTATACTTGGTAGACAAGATGAAGGTATAATTGCAGGTGTTGGGTACAGTACAATCTGATGAAGTGGGTACAGTACAATCTGATGAACTGGGTACAGCACAATCTGATGAACTAGGTAAATGATAAGCAAATCTTGGCAACAGTAACTGAAGAAACTATAAATGGGAAACAATCATGTAGCTTAGCAATTCTGTTGATTATGTTACGTAACCGAACACTATAAATATTAACCAAGTTAAACGGGGATTTGGGATTCTCAGCTTTGGACATGAGTCCCTGAGACCCCGGGCCCCGAATAAAGCACCGCATATAACTGCTTTCGTAGTTATGTGTTTCTTTACGGGCAACAGTTTTCTGGCGACCCAGATGGGACTTCGGGAGTAGTGTTGACGGTTCGCTTTCCGATTTTGCTCCGTGCCGGCACCGAGGAATTCTCGGGGAGCCATCGGCTGCGCCCGCTCTGCGCTGCTCCTGACGTCCCAAAGTGGTAAGCCCGAAGGTGCTTTATTGTAATATTTGGTCGGGTGCCTGCCTAATAAGACGTGACGGCGATTCACGCAAGGTTGGGCTAACGAGCTCGAGGTCTGGTCTGTGGAAGCCTAGGCGCTGGCCGTCAGACGGAGCGAAAGCCCCGCAGGTCCAGCACTCACGGACATACGTGGCTGTCTCGTGAGTTTGGTTTGGTCTTTTGTTTCCCATCAGAGGCTATCTTTCCGTTTTCTACCCCGTAGATTTAGTGTGTGTGTGTGTGGAGTGAGTGTGTAAGACCATGGTAATACCGGATAATTCTCCGTTAGGATGTTTATTAAAGCATTGGAAAAGTGCGGGATATTTTCAGAGTATGAGTAAAAGTCGATTTATAGATTATTGTACGAATTGGTGGCCACAATATGAGTATGATGGACCCCGGTGGCCTGAACACGGAAGTTTAGATCCGGGTGTTATAGGTCCATTAATGAGATATTGTTAAGAACTTGAAAAATGGGATGAAGTACCATATGTTGATCTATTTTATGATATACGTAATCATCCAGATATGCAGAGAGAATGTGGAATGTTGTTGGTACATCCCGAAAAAAAGATAAAACAAAATGTGAAGGATGTGTAGGTAATAAGAAGTGTATGACTTGTTTGGCAATACAAAATTCAATAAGAGAGCCAGAGGAGGTATCACTTTTAGCATCACCGACGGCCCCTGTGATGTCCGATATAGATGCAGGGGACGATAGTGATACTGATAGTATTAAGGCGGTAAAACCGTCAGAATCAATTAATACTGGAGCGATCCAGATTAAGTTAACACCGAAGGGTTCGCCAGGGCATTCATCATGCCCAAGACAAGCGCAACGAACCCCAATTGCACAGAGAACAAGACAAGGGAGGAAGGAACAAGAGCAAAACAGTAAAGTATTATTAGCCCCTTTACGAGAGGCAATTTCGGGGACTGATAAAGTATATGGGAAAGTTCCTTTTTCCCCAGGAGATTTAGTAATTTGGAAGCAATCAGCTGGAAAGTGTACAATAATAGGAAAAAAAAACAAACCACAAAGAGAAATCAGGCAGGATTATTAGCAATGTTACAACGAGTAAATCAAGGAATAAGAGGCAGAAGTAGAGGACGAGGTCGAGGAGGATACAGGGTAGGAGGCATGCGGGGAATACCTCAAAATCAGCTAGGGATAAATCAGTGTGCGTTTTGCAGACAACAGGGACATTGGAAAAATGAGTGCCCAGTGAAAATGAATTTGGCCCAGCAGACTTCAGTAGGAGGAACACCAATGGCAGAAACAATGATGTTAGGACATTTGGGGCAACATAGTAGCTGACTAAGTGATGGATTAAAAGTGACAACAGAAATTGATGGGGAAGAGAAACAATTATTGGTAGATACTGGGGCAACTTATTCTGTTTTAAATACTTGTTTAGGAAAGATAGGAGATACGATGATAACTGTGGTAGGAGCTACAGGAAAAACAGAGCAACGGCCCTTTCTGCGGCCATTGCATCTAAATTTTAGGGGTAAAGAATTAGATCATGAATTTCTCTATGTACCGGATTGTCCTACATCTTTGTTAGGACGAGATTTATTGTCAAGATTTAATGCTAAAATAATATTTGAAAATGGAAAAGCTAAGTTGCAGATACCTGAGGAAGAAATAGCTAGAATATTTATAGTAAAAGAAATAGCTAATACAACAATACCAATAGAGGTAGAAAACGCTGTAGTACCATGGGTATGGGAGACACAAGTACCGGGATTAGCGAAAGCAGCAAAACCTGTCATAGTAGAATTGAAAGAAGGTGTCCAACCGGTAAGAGTTAGACAATATCCTATACAGTTAGAAGCTAGGAAAGGGGTAGCACCATTAATTGCAAAATTTTTGATGCACAATGTGTTAGAAGAATGTGAATCTGAATATAATACACCAATATTTCCTATAAGAAAACCTAACGGAGATTATAGGTTAGTTCAAGATTTAAGAGCTGTAAACGAAATAGTTAAAGATATACATCCAGTAGTAGCAAATCCTTATACATTGTTAACATCTGTGGCAGAACAATTTAGATACTTTTCTGTAATTGATTTAAAAGATGCTTTCTTCTGCATCCCATTGGCATTACAAAGTAGGAAATTATTTGCGTTTGAATGGGAAAATCCGGATACAGGACGAAAACGACAGCTGACCTGGACCAGGTTACCACAAGGCTTCAAAAACAGTCCTACAATGTTTGGGAATCAGCTGGCACGAGAACTGGAGGATTGGAAGGAGCAAGGATATTTTCAATTACCATCAAAAGCATACTTATTGTTGCAATATGTGGATGACATTTTCGTGGCGACAGAAAGGTATGAAAACTGCATTACTGTTACAGTTGCGTGATTAAATTTACTGGGACAGAGCGGTTATCGAGTTTCTAAGGAAAAAGCCCAAATTGCCCGGGAAAAAGTGATATATCTGGGATGTGAAATTTCCCAAGGACAAAGACGGTTGGGGGTGAATAGAATACAAGCGATTTGTGCCATCCCTGAACCTAGAAATTTGCACGAGTTACGAACTTTTCTAGGAATGACAGGGTGGTGCAGACTCTGGATTTTGAATTATGGACTGTTAGCCAAACCACTGTATGCAGCTTTAAAAGAGCCACAATTAGTTTGGAGTTTAGAGTGTAAAAGGGCTTTTCAAGACTTAAAACAGGCTCTGCAAGAAGCCCCAGCATTAGGATTGCCTGATTTGACAAAAACATTTCAACTCTTTGTACATGAGCGGCAACGACTAGCGCTTGGAGTTTTAACTCAACGAATTGGATCATGGAAGAGACCGGTGGGCTATTTTTCCAAGCAGTTGGATATGGTAAGTGCCGGATGGCCTTCTTGCCTCCGAGCAGTGGCTGCTACTGTAACGTTAGTCCAAGAAGCTAGAAAATTGACATTGGGAACAAAAATGGAAGTATTTGTGCCCCACATGGTGATTGCAGTTTTGGAACAAAAGGGGGGTCATTGGTTGTCATCCAGTAGAATGTTGAAATATCAGGCAATATTGAGAGAACAGGATGATATATTTTTAAAGATAACAACATGTTTGAATCCCGCTGAATTTTTAGGTAGCAAAATAGAGGAAGGCGAGCTGGAACATGATTGTATTGAGGTGATCGAACAAACTTACGCCAGTAGGGTAGATCTGAAAGATATTCCCCTTGTAAATCCTGACTGGACATTATTTACAGACGGTAGCAGCTTTGTTGAGAATGGAACACGATATTCTGGATATGCTGTGGTTACTAAGCTTGAAGTAATTGAAGCAAAGGCATTAATGCCAGGAACGTCAGCGCAAAAGGCAGAACTGGTCGCTCTAATTCGGGCTTTAATACCGAGTACGGATAAGAGAGTGAATATTTGGACAGATTCTAAATACGCTTTTGGAATAATACATATACATGGAGCTTTATGGAAGGAAAGAGGATTGTTGACGGCTCAAGGTAGTATTATTAAATATCGAACCGAGATCTTACAGTTATTAGAGGCTGTGGTACTACCTCAGCAAGTGGCTGTAATGCATTGTCGAGGACATCAGAGGGATGACAGCGATGTGGCACAAGGAAACATGAAGGCAGACCAGGCAGCCAAAATTGCTGCACGGCAAGTATGGACTGAATTAGCTCTAATACCTACTAAGGTAAGCCCGATTACTGCTCATCTCTCTGTAAATCCCTTTTATACCCAAGAAGATGAAAAATTAGCCGATTTGGTAAAGGCACAGAAGAATTCACATGGATGGTATGTAACAGGTAATGGACAAGTAGTAGTGCCTGCTACAATTATGAAACGAATAATACAAACTGAACATAATAAATGCCATTGGGGAGCAGAAGCATTGGTGCAGTTTTTAAAGCGGAGCATTATATCTGCACAAATGTTAACAATAGCAAAAGGGGTGAATGCGAAGTGTCCAGTATGTTTAAAGAATAATCCGGTAATACGAAAACAAATTCAAATGGGAACTTTGAAAGTGGGAATAGAACCAGGTGACTATTGGCAAGTGGATTTTGCAGAATTACCTAAATCAAAAGGGTTTCAGTATTTATTGGTATACGTATGTACCTTTTCAGGGTGGCTAGAAGCATTTCCCTGTAGAACGAATCAAGCTAGAGAAGTAGTAAAAACTTTGTTAAAAGAGATCATACCTAGATTTGGGGTACCTTTAGGAATTTCTTCAGATCGAGGCCCACACTTTATAGCTAAAATAGTACAGGAAATTAGTGAAATGCTTGGAATTAGCTGGGATTTACATACACCGTGGAGGCCACAATCTAGTGGAAAGGTAGAAAGGATGAATCAAACATTAAAAGGACAAATTAAAAAGATATGCCAGGAAGCTCAAATCCAATGGCCACAGGCATTGCCCCTTGCTTTATTGAGAATTCGTATAAAACCTAGAGAAGGGTTGTCTGTAAGTCCCTATGAAATTCTGTACGGTAAGCCATATACTGCACCAACGAAGGGAATGGGAAGTGCAGATTTACACCTCCAAGGAGATCAAGATGTTTATAGTTATATAATTTCTTTAAGCAGATTACTCACAGCCTTACGTGCCGCGATCATCTGGAATCGCCCTTTGCCGTTGGAGAATCAACCAGGAGACCAAGCGTATGTTCGAAATTGGCAAACGGAGCCTTTAAAGGAACAGTGGCATGGACTTTATTTGGTACTATTGATAACATTTACCGCTGTGAAAGTAGCAGGAATTGATAATTGGATTCGTTATACCAGAGTGAAGAAGGTACCATCACAATGGGGGGTAAAAATGATCACTCCTACAAAACTGAGATTTACATCTTGGTAATACTATGCTGGGTAGGATTAAGTAATGGTTTCGCTCAAATAATACATACATATGCTACTGTACATATAGAAGAACGAATGGATGTAAATTTGACTTGTGATTTTGTTGGAGATATGAGAAGTTCAATCCAAGACATTAGTTGCTATTGGCAGAAGAATGAGTCCAAATTGTCAACTGGGTTTACAATCCGATGGGATAGTGATACACGAAGGGGTACTATGATTTTATCATTGCGAAATGTAAGTAAGACAGATGTAGGAAACTACACCTGTATTGTTTGGATTAAAGAGAGTTTTGATTATGGAAAAAGGGCATTAGAGGTTACTGCAAAATCAGAACCTATGCAGAAAAGAAACAGAGCCAGGAGAGAGTTAAAAGATTTGGAAAAAGACGAAATGCAACCAATACAAATAATCCAGGCGCCACAACAGGAAACACAAGAAAATCTAATGCAAAAGAAAGTTAGCTGAAAAACACCCAGTCTAGAACTGTACAAAAGTATACACTTGTGACACCCCGAAAGTGAAGTTACCTTTCCACCTGTGGTCCTTGCATTAAGGACAGGTTGTGCCTGTAGAGGAATTAAATACTCCATGAGTGAACCTGTAATACAATTCGGAGTGGGAATAGATTGTAGAACTACGATCAGGAGCACAGGAAATTTAGTTTGGGTTACAAGTGATGGACAATGGACGACTCACCTCCCCTTGGATGGGTTGGTGACTGAAATAACTTTAGGGTTACCAACTCTCTGCCCAATTTGGAAGAAAGCGCCATTTAAGGGTAGATTAGAAAATTTATGGATAATGAAGAGAGAAATAAAGGATGATGATGATTGGCAAGAACCATCATCCGGTGTGAAGTTAGGTTGGGCTTTAGAATCATTGTTTGCTCCAATTAGTGCTTATCGGAATAGAGAAATGTTGTACCGGTTGTTAGGACAAACGGAAAGGCTAGCAAGAGTGACTAAAGAAGGATTTAAGGAAATAAACTTACAATTACAGGCAACCACAAAAATGACCCTGCAAAATAGAATGGCATTAGATATGCTGTTGCTAAAAGAACATGGAGTATGTGGTTATTTACGAGATAAGATTGATCATTGTTGTGTACATATTCCGAATGTTACAGCCGCGGCAGAACGTGATTTGTCTCAGCTAACGCAAATTGAACGTGCAACTGAGGAAGAAAGAGAAGAAAGTACCCATAATTGGGTGGCTGCTTTAGCAAAGTCATTTGGATTGAACATCTCTGGTTGGGTAGCATCTTTAATTCAATGGTGTATAATAATTATAATTATTATGTTAGCTATTATGGGAGTGTTGCGTTTGATTCAAAATATTGTTAATAAGGAACGGCAACACTTGGGGAAAATTTTAAAAGCTGTTACCAGGAAGAATCATGAACTTCCCCCGAGATATGAAGACATTGGAAATAATTCATTGCAGCTACAATCACCAGTTTGAGACGGTCCAAAGAATATGGAAATCTGCGGAACTGATGATGAAAATCCTTGCAGTCTGGAAGACTTGAAGTATTTTCAAAGGGGGGAATTGTTACATTATATTGATTAGAATAGGTTATACTTGGTAGACAAGATGAAGGTATAATTGCAGGTGTTGGGTACAGTACAATCTGATGAACTGGGTACAGTACAATCTGATGAACTGGGTACAGCACAATCTGATGAACTAGGTAAATGATAAGCAAATCTTGGCAACAGTAACTGAAGAAACTATAAATGGGAAACAATCATGTAGCTTAGCAATTCTGTTGATTATGTTACGTAACCGAACACTATAAATATTAACCAAGTTAAACGGGGATTTGGGATTCTCAGCTTTGGACATGAGTCCCTGAGACCCCGGGCCCTGAATAAAGCACCGCATATAACTGCTTTCGTAGTTATGTGTTTCTTTACGGGCAACACACGGGAAAGAGAAAAAGAACGCGTGTAAATCGAAGTGTTTTGTTGGAAGCGAAATGCAATTTTCTGTCTTTGTTACAGAGGCGGAACCGACAATAGCAAATGCTGACAAAGAGCAAAGCCGGACGAGCGAGCGGTTTTTTGCGCTTACTCCCGAAGGGGCGGGCTGAAAGGAGGAAGCAAAAATGCAGCAGCGGACCCTCGATCTCCCCAGAAGCTGCGACAGTAGGAGGCGTTCTGGCCCGGGTAACCAAGGTAACTCTTGATGCGGAACGTTCGTTCTTTCGGCCTCCCTCCCGGAGGCAGCGCTGAGGACTAAGCGACCCGTTGCTGCCCTGCGCCTCTTGTTAACCGTAGCTGCCTTAGTTTTGCTTCGGTCGTTTGTATTTTGTTTTGTTATCGTACACGCGTACGTAGAAAAGGAAAGATAGGATATTTAATTTTTAGATTCGTTGCCACGGCTGAAGCTGAAGAGACAGAAAAACGTAAGCGAGCCGAAGTAATAAAATTAAAGGGAACCGAGCGAGAGCCGTCTCCGTCGCCCCGAAAGGGAAAGCCCGTTCCTCCCGGTGAGGAAGGTTCGCCGGTAATAGCGATCGGAATAACAGATGAGCGACATCTAACGGAAGGTGCGTACGCGTTACGGAAAGGACGCTGCGTCCATCCGTTTCCGTGCGCGTGACTCTCTGCATCTGTGAAGCGTCGTGCTTTAAGAGCTCCAAGACGGCAAATTCCCGTCTTCGGGGAACGGCGGTCAGGTGGCCAGAGAGAGAGGGAGAGGCAAGCGTGCGAATTGTAAAACGAAGAGGTGGCTTTCAGGAAGGCTCATTTAGCGCGACCCCAGGTTAATTGCCTGGCAATGGTATGTGGGGCAGCAGGAAGACGGCAGCTCGAAGAAAAGGTAAAGCCTTGCGGAATTAGGACTCCTTCCTTCTCGTGTAGTAGATCCGCTTTTGTGCTTAGAAACAACTTTGGATTGTTAATTTCTGCTGAGCTTTGAATACGTCACGTCACGTCACGTCACGGACTCTTAGGCGACACGGGGGAGTTCAGCTGCGCAGCCTGCCAGAGGAACGTCGCCCACGAGGCCTCGCTAGCCTTGAGGAGCTGTAGGCGCCGATGCACGTGGCTCGTTCTGTCGGGCGCGCAGAGGTTTGCTTTGGCTGCCGAAATTTCAGCTTGGCTTTGCGCCCTGTAGCGGTGGTATTTTTGTATTTCTAAATTGTGTTAATGCTAGGCGTTCGGCACATCGGGGAACGACTGTGTGCTGCCGTGAAGAACTGCAGGCTCCCGCCCTCAGCCCGCTCTCGGCAAGTTATCGGGTGTCGAGAGCGGCCGGGAGACTCCGAATGCCGGCGGAAAGGTTCTCTGCCCGCTCCTGACGAGGAGCCTTCGGCCGCGGGAAGGTCGGCGGCGTCCTTCCCGGACTCGTGAGTAATAAGCCGCGGTTCGCGGGCCGGCAGGGGAGGGGAGGGGAGGGGAGGGGAGGGGGGGGGGGGAATAGCGCCTGGTAGCCCGGCGGCTCCGGCGTCGCCGTTGCTAGCGGGGCCCCGAGGTCCATGTGAAGCCTCAGCTGCCTGTCGGGAGCTTTGTTTTGGTGTGTTTACCTGGCAAAAGCAGCGAGGGAGGCCTCAAAGAAGAATTTTCGTGCCTAGGTGGGTAAGCTGCGACCCCAGCTGTCTTTGCCTTGCTTTGCCGCTTAGTGTCGTAACGGCGACTTGGGAGCCCGCGATAAAAACCGTTCCGGGGCCGAAGGGAGGCCCTGCGTTTGCCCCGCTTGGGAAACCGTCGTTAAAGCTTGGGGGGGGGGGGGGCCGAGCTCCGAAAGGAGACTCTGCCGGTGACCTCGGTGGTCCGATTCGTTTGCAGGCTGACGTTCCGAGGGCCGGCGAGCGGAAGAGGAGCAGCTCAGCCCGTTCGGTTGATTTCGGCGATCCTGTTTTAAGGAAGCGCGTAAGTACAGACGGGGTCTGGGAGGCTTTTCGCCCGAGACGGGAAAGAGCGAGGAAGACTGGAGAGCGTGGAAAAACTAGGTGCCGCGGGTACTGAAGCTGTTAAGGGCTGAGAGAATTTGGGCTTAAGCATCTGAAAGGGGCTGCTAACGCGCAAGGAGCGGTAAAATACCATCGCTGGACAGCAGGCTCCTTTCCGGCCCTCCGTCCCCCTCTGCAGCCTTCTCGTTCTGTTTGTTTCTGTTCCTCTTTTCTGGCTGGGCTGTGCAGCGATCCCGGAAGGACGTGTCTTTTGAGGTGTGCCTTTGCGAAGGTGGTTCGGCTGCCTGGGGGGATGGATCAAAGCCTTTGAGGCTCCCTCCGATCTGTTTCATTTCCTTTTGAATTTCTTCCTTTCTTTGCTTTCTCCTAGGGCGTCTGTCAGCTAACGAGTAAAGAAGATGGAACGGCCTGTCCGCAGAGGAGAACTGACGCACGGTAAACGTGAATACGCTAGACCTCCGCTACGTCACGGGCGTTTGTTTACGTCCGTGCGTTCCAATCTCTAGTTGCGCATTCGGGACGCGGCATCTGCCCGCTATCCGACTCCTCCGTGTAGCGTAGAAGGCGCTGTACAGCTGCCGGTCTCTACGGGAGGTTGTTAGTGAGAAGGAGAACGGCGTATTCCAGCTCGCGACCGCCAAACGGGCTCCTTTAGGTCCGCTTTCAGACTTGGGGCCTACTTCATCGGTCCGCTTGGACGTGGTTTCTTGGGGGGAACGCTAGTGCTTTCCCTGTGCTTTTCCTGCGTCGAAACCGGTAGTTTATAGGCCAGAGCGGTTATGCCGTACCTTCCTTTGAGAGGCGTTTCGTCCGCGTCTCGGGCTTCGGGGAAAATCAATTGGACGGAATTGCCGAAGGCGCGCCTTGAAATAGGCGGTAAATCTAGAAGCGTGTCTGAATCGCGAGGGGCTCGTAACTTGGTCTTTGTCCTCAACGTCTGCTTTTCTTTCGCTCTTATTGCAGGCTTCCCTCCAACGATCGGCGTCGCTGCGGCGTCTCGTGTTTCACGGGCAGCGGTCTCTGCTCAGTAAGGACGTGAGAACTCCTGCGCTCCCGGAGAGCCCGGGATCCCTGCTCCGGGCTGGTCATTTTAGGCCTTTGTGCGGAGCGTTCTTTCTAGCTACGCGCCCCGCGTGAGCCTCTCCTTCGGCCGTTTTCCCAAGGCGGCGGAAACGCTTCTGGGAAACGCCGTCGTTTCCGAAACGTTTCGCCGTGTCCTTGCCGGTAGGGGATACCGTGAGAGCGGGCAGAGGCGGCCGACGTCTGTGCGAGGAAAGAAGCGTGGCGCAAAGAAGGGACCTCTTTGGCCCGCCTGGTCCGCTTTAGAGAGTTTTCTTTTGGACCCGAAGATCGGGTCTGCGAGTGCCGCGCTCAGCGCACGCGTTTGTTCCCCCCCCCCCCCCCCCCCGTTCTTTTAGCAAGACCGTGCGTGTCCTCGAGCTGTTTGTCCCGAGGGGGGAGTCGCTGCGGGAATTGCTGGGGAGGCCCTGACGGCGGGACGTGAAAAAGACGCCTTTGACCGCGTGCGTGCGGCCGAAGGAACGTCAGCCCAAGAATCCGAAGAAGACATGCCGCGTGCCAGCATCTCGTACCGTTTAATAATAAAAACCGAGCAGTCTGTCAAGCAAATAGCGCGGCTTGCTTTGGGCTGTTTATTTTGTTTAACGATCAGTAAAGGCGAGAGGTCGAAAGTCCTAAAGAAGAACGGCTGCTTCTTGGAACGCTTGCAAATTGTCCCGTTAAGTAGGTGGGTGGTTTTTTTGTTTTCGTTTTGTTTTTTTAAGTGCAGCCTCTGACTCTTTTTTTGTCTGTGGAGTATTTTGCAACGATGTTCAAAGGAAAGCGCTGTTACTGAAGCCTCTAGGAGCAGCGGCTCGAGCAGGACACGCGGCGACGCGGCGCCTCGCAGCAGGCGCTGTAAATAAGGGCAGATGAGCTGAGGCGAGGGTGGTGAAATCTCTGCAAAGGGCGGGCGGGCGGGGGGGCTCTGCAGCGGTGTGCGCGTGCCGGGGGCGGCCGCGCGCCCTGCTGCCCTCGGGGCGTCAAAAAAGCGGTACGGCACGGAAAGGGGGGCGTGCGGGCGCACGGCGGCCGGCCGCGCGCCCTGCTGCCCTCGGGGCGTCAAAAAAGCGGTACGGCACGGAAAGGGGGGCGCGCGGGCGCACGGCGGCCGGCCGCGCGCCCTGCTGCCCTCGGGGCGTCAAAAAAGCGGTACGGCACGGAAAGGGGGGCGCGCGGGCGCACGGCGGCCGGCCGCGCGCCCTGCTGCCCTCGGGGCGTCGAAAAGCGGTTGGGCACGATAAAGGGGGGCGCGCACGCGCACTGGGTTCCGCCGCGCTTACTGCTGCCACCCTGTGTCCAAAAAGCGGTACTGCACCCGGTGGGGGGGCGCGCATGCGCAGACAGCCGGCGCGCACATGCTCAGTGCCGGTCGCCATGTTTGCTGCTGCTCTCCGCCGTTTCGGTAACGGGTAAGCGAATGGAGCGTGCTCGTCGCCCCTTCCCGGTGCTCTTGGAGCGGCCACGGGCTCGGGCAGCCTCGGGGCGCTCGCTGGGAGTCCCGGGCTGCCGCGGCGGGCTGCGGTTCGCACGCGTGAGCCGCCCGGCTGCAGCGGCGCGGCGCGAGCATGCCATTGCGGGTCTCGCCTCCCTTCGTGCTCCCCCCCGCCCCTCGGGCTCCCCCGGCTCCCCCCCGCCCCTCGGGATTCCCCGCTCCACCCGCCCCTCGCGCTCCCCCCCGCTTCTCGGGCTCCCTTCGCGCTCCCCCCCCGCCCCCGCGCTCCCCCCCGTTTCTCGGGCTCCCCTCGCGCTCCCCCCTCGCTCCTCGGGCTCCCCCTGCTCCCCTCGCGCTCCCCCTGCTCCCCTCGCGCTCCCCCCCCCTTCTCGCGCTCCCCCTGCTCCCCTCGCTCTCCGCCCCGCCCCTCGCAATCCCCCTGCTCCCCTCGCGCTCCCCCCCGCGCCTCGCGCTCCCCTCGCGCTCCCCCTGCTCCCCTCGCGCTCCCCCCCGCGCCTCGCGCTCCCCCCCGCTTCTCGGGCTCCCCTCGCGCTCCCCCCCGCTTCTCGGGCTCCCCTCGCGCTCCTCCCCCTCCTCGCGCTCCCCCTGCTCCCCTCGCTCTCCGCCCCGCCCCTCGCGCTCCCCCTGCTCCCCTCGCGCTCCCCCCCGCGCCTCGCGCTCCCCACGCTTCTCGGGCTCCCCTCGCCCTCCCCCCCTCTCCTCGCGCTCCTCCTGCTCCCCTCGCGCTCCGCCCCGCCCCTCGGGCTCCCCCTGCTCCCCTCGCGCTCCCCCCCGCCCCTCGCGCTCCCCCCCGCTTCTCAGGCTCCCCTCGCGCTCCCCCCCGCTTCTCGGGCTCCCCTCGCGCTCCCCCCCCCTCCTCGGGCTCCCCCTGCTCCCCTCGCTCTCCGCCCCGCCCCTCGCGCTCCTCCTGCTCCCCTCGCGCTCCCCCCCGCTTCTCGGGCTCCCCCCCGCTTCTCGCGCTCCCCCCTGCTTCTCAGGCTCCTCTCGCGCTCTCCCCCGCCCCTCGCGCTCCCCTTGCTCCCGTCGCGCTCAGCCCCGCCCATCGCACTCCCCCTGGTCCCCTCGCGCTCCCCCCTGCTTCTCGGGCTCCCCCCTGCTTCTCAGGCTCCTCTCGGGCTCCCCTTGCTCCCCTCGCGCTCCGCCCCGCCCCTCGCGCTCCCCCTGGTCCCCTCGCGCTCCCCCCTGCCCCCGCGCTCCCCCCCCGCTTCTCGGGCTCCCCTCGGGCTCCCCCTGCTCCCCTCACGCTCCCCCCCGCCTCTCGCGCTCCCCTCGCACTCCGCCCCGCCCCTCGGGCTCCCTCTGCTCCCCTCCCGCTCCCCTCGCTCCCCCCCGCCCCTCCCGCTCCCCTCGCTCCCCCCCCCCGCGCTGTCCGAGCCGGCACGTGCGCGGTGCTCAAGCGCCACTGCCGCCGCAGTCCGTTGGCGAGCGGCGCATGCGCGGCGGCGGGGAAGCAAGATGGCGGCGAGCAGGGAGGGCGTTTTCGCTCGGCGGCGGCGGCGGGTGAGTGCGGAGGTGGCGTGGAGTGAAGGATGTGGGGCCCCCGGGTGAGGCGAACGCATAGGTTCGGGGGGCGTCGGGCTGCATCCTGCCCGCTGCGGCCGTCGCTGCGTGGAGGCGGCGGTGCGGGGCGAGTGGGGGGGGGGGCGGGCTGGGACCCGGCGCCACGCTGGGAGCGCGGGTGTGACTTTGCGTTTTGCGTGCGCGGCGTTTAGGGCGCCAGTTCGTTGGCAGCGCGGGCCGGGGCACGCGCTCGCCCCTGCGGAGGCGGCGCGGCGGAGCGGAGCGGGGGGGCAGGCGGGCCCCGGAGCAGGGTTGCGGCGCGGCGTCGGCCCTATAGTGTTTCCAAACGGCTTACCCCGTAACGTACGATGCAAAGCGGTGTATTAAGACCTTTCCTTTGAGGGAAAGAAGGAAAAAGAAAGAAAGGGGGGAAAGAAAAAAAAAAAAACACGTGTTACATTATATTGATTAGAATAGGTTATACTTGGTAGACAAGATGAAGGTATAATTGTAGGTGTTGGGTACAGTACAATCTGATGAACTGGGTACAGTACAATCTGATGAACTGGGTACAGCACAATCTGATGAACTAGGTAAATGATAAGCAAATCTTGGCAACAGTAACTGAAGAAACTATAAATGGGAAACAATCATGTAGCTTAGCAATTCTGTTGATTATGTTACGTAACCGAACACTATAAATATTAACCAAGTTAAACGGGGATTTGGGATTCTCAGCTTTGGACATGAGTCCCTGAGACCCCGGGCCCCGAATAAAGCACCGCATATAACTGCTTTCGTAGTTATGTGTTTCTTTACGGGCAACAGTTTTCTGGCGACCCAGATGGGACTTCGGGAGTAGTGTTGACGGTTCGCTTTCCGATTTTGCTCCGTGCCGGCACCGAGGAATTCTCGGGGAGCCATCGGCTGCGCCCGCTCTGCGCTGCTCCTGACGTCCCAAAGTGGTAAGCCCGAAGGTGCTTTATTGTAATATTTGGTCGGGTGCCTGCCTAATAAGACGCGACGGCGATTCACGCAAGGTTGGGCTAACGAGCTCGAGGTCTGGTCTGTGGAAGCCTAGGCGCTGGCCGTCAGACGGAGCGAAAGCCCCGCAGGTCCAGCACTCACAGACATACGTGGCTGTCTCGTGAGTTTGGTTTGGTCTTTTGTTTCCCATCAGAGGCTATCTTTCCGTTTTCTACCCCGTAGATTTAGTGTGTGTGTGTGGAGTGAATGTGTAAGACCATGGTAATACCGGATAATTCTCCGTTAGGATGTTTATTAAAGCATTGGAAAAGTGCGGGATATTTTCAGAGTATGAGTAAAAGTCGATTTATAGATTATTGTACGAATTGGTGGCCACAATATGAGTATGATGGACCCCGGTGGCCTGAACACGGAAGTTTAGATCCGGGTGTTATAGGTCCATTAATGAGATATTGTTAAGAACTTGAAAAATGGGATGAAGTACCATATGTTGATCTATTTTATGATATACGTAATCATCCAGATATGCAGAGAGAATGTGGAATGTTGTTGGTACATCCCGAAAAAAAGATAAAACAAAACGTGAAGGATGTGTAGGTAATAAGAAGTGTATGACTTGTTTGGCAATACAAAATTCAATAAGAGAGCCAGAGGAGGTATCACTTTTAGCATCACCGACGGCCCCTGTGATGTCCGATATAGATGCAGGGGACGATAGTGATACTGATAGTATTAAGGCGGTAAAACCGTCAGAATCAATTAATACTGGAGCGATCCAGATTAAGTTAACACCGAAGGGTTCGCCAGGGCATTCATCATGCCCAAGACAAGCGCAACGAACCCCAATTGCACAGAGAACAAGACAAGGGAGGAAGGAACAAGAGCAAAACAGTAAAGTATTATTAGCCCCTTTACGAGAGGCAATTTCGGGGACTGATAAAGTATATGGGAAAGTTCCTTTTTCCCCAGGAGATTTAGTAATTTGGAAGCAATCAGCTGGAAAGTGTACAATAATAGGAAAAAAAAAAAAAAAACAAACCACAAAGAGAAATCAGGCAGGATTATTAGCAATGTTACAACGAGTAAATCAAGGAATAAGAGGCAGAAGTAGAGGACGAGGTCGAGGAGGATACAGGGTAGGAGGCATGCGGGGAATACCTCAAAATCAGCTAGGGATAAATCAGTGTGCGTTTTGCAGACAACAGGGACATTGGAAAAATGAGTGCCCAGTGAAAATGAATTTGGCCCAGCAGACTTCAGTAGGAGGAACACCAATGGCAGAAACAATGATGTTAGGACATTTGGGGCAACATAGTAGCTGACTAAGTGATGGATTAAAAGTGACAACAGAAATTGATGGGGAAGAGAAACAATTATTGGTAGATACTGGGGCAACTTATTCTGTTTTAAATACTTGTTTAGGAAAGATAGGAGATACGATGATAACTGTGGTAGGAGCTACAGGAAAAACAGAGCAACGGCCCTTTCTGCGGCCATTGCATCTAAATTTTAGGGGTAAAGAATTAGATCATGAATTTCTCTATGTACCGGATTGTCCTACATCTTTGTTAGGACGAGATTTATTGTCAAGATTTAATGCTAAAATAATATTTGAAAATGGAAAAGCTAAGTTGCAGATACCTGAGGAAGAAATAGCTAGAATATTTATAGTAAAAGAAATAGCTAATACAACAATACCAATAGAGGTAGAAAACGCTGTAGTACCATGGGTATGGGAGACACAAGTACCGGGATTAGCGAAAGCAGCAAAACCTGTCATAGTAGAATTGAAAGAAGGTGTCCAACCGGTAAGAGTTAGACAATATCCTATACAGTTAGAAGCTAGGAAAGGGGTAGCACCATTAATTGCAAAATTTTTGATGCACAATGTGTTAGAAGAATGTGAATCTGAATATAATACACCAATATTTCCTATAAGAAAACCTAACGGAGATTATAGGTTAGTTCAAGATTTAAGAGCTGTAAACGAAATAGTTAAAGATATACATCCAGTAGTAGCAAATCCTTATACATTGTTAACATCTGTGGCAGAACAATTTAGATACTTTTCTGTAATTGATTTAAAAGATGCTTTCTTCTGCATCCCATTGGCATTACAAAGTAGGAAATTATTTGCGTTTGAATGGGAAAATCCGGATACAGGACGAAAACGACAGCTGACCTGGACCAGGTTACCACAAGGCTTCAAAAACAGTCCTACAATATTTGGGAATCAGCTGGCACGAGAACTGGAGGATTGGAAGGAGCAAGGATATTTTCAATTACCATCAAAAGCATACTTATTGTTGCAATATGTGGATGACATTTTCGTGGCGACAGAAAGGTATGAAAACTGCATTACTGTTACAGTTGCGTGATTAAATTTACTGGGACAGAGCGGTTATCGAGTTTCTAAGGAAAAAGCCCAAATTGCCCGGGAAAAAGTGATATATCTGGGATGTGAAATTTCCCAAGGACAAAGACGGTTGGGGGTGAATAGAATACAAGCGATTTGTGCCATCCCTGAACCTAGAAATTTGCACGAGTTACGAACTTTTCTAGGAATGACAGGGTGGTGCAGACTCTGGATTTTGAATTATGGACTGTTAGCCAAACCACTGTATGCAGCTTTAAAAGAGCCACAATTAGTTTGGAGTTTAGAGTGTAAAAGGGCTTTTCAAGACTTAAAACAGGCTCTGCAAGAAGCCCCAGCATTAGGATTGCCTGATTTGACAAAAACATTTCAACTCTTTGTACATGAGCGGCAACGACTAGCACTTGGAGTTTTAACTCAACGAATTGGATCATGGAAGAGACCGGTGGGCTATTTTTCCAAGCAGTTGGATACGGTAAGTGCCGGATGGCCTTCTTGCCTCCGAGCAGTGGCTGCTACTGTAATGTTAGTCCAAGAAGCTAGAAAATTGACATTGGGAACAAAAATGGAAGTATTTGTGCCCCACATGGTGATTGCAGTTTTGGAACAAAAGGGGGGTCATTGGTTGTCATCCGGTAGAATGTTGAAATATCAAGCAATATTGAGAGAACAGGATGATATATTTTTAAAGATAACAACATGTTTGAATCCCGCTGAATTTTTAGGTAGCAAAATAGAGGAAGGCGAGCTGGAACATGATTGTATTGAGGTGATCGAACAAACTTACGCCAGTAGGGTAGATCTGAAAGATATTCCCCTTGTAAATCCTGACTGGACATTATTTACAGACGGTAGCAGCTTTGTTGAGAATGGAACGCGATATTCTGGATATGCTGTGGTTACTAAGCTTGAAGTAATTGAAGCAAAGGCATTAATGCCAGGAACGTCAGCGCAAAAGGCAGAACTGGTCGCTCTAATTCGGGCTTTAATACCGAGTACGGATAAGAGAGTGAATATTTGGACAGATTCTAAATACGCTTTTGGAATAATACATATACATGGAGCTTTATGGAAGGAAAGAGGATTGTTGACGGCTCAAGGTAGTATTATTAAATATCGAACCGAGATCTTACAGTTATTAGAGGCTGTGGTACTACCTCAGCAAGTGGCTGTAATGCATTGTCGAGGACATCAGAGGGATGGCAGCGATGTGGCACAAGGAAACATGAAGGCAGACCAGGCAGCCAAAATTGCTGCACGGCAAGTATGGACTGAATTAGCTCTAATACCTACTAAGGTAAGCCCGATTACTGCTCATCTCTCTGTAAATCCCTTTTATACCCAAGAAGATGAAAAATTAGCCGATTTGGTAAAGGCACAGAAGAATTCACATGGATGGTATGTAACAGGTAATGGACAAGTAGTAGTGCCTGCTACAATTATGAAACGAATAATACAAACTGAACATAATAAATGCCATTGGGGAGCAGAAGCATTGGTGCAGTTTTTAAAGCGGAGCATTATATCTGCACAAATGTTAACAATAGCAAAAGGGGTGAATGCGAAGTGTCCAGTATGTTTAAAGAATAATCCGGTAATACGAAAACAAATTCAAATGGGAACTTTGAAAGTGGGAATAGAACCAGGTGACTATTGGCAAGTGGATTTTGCAGAATTACCTAAATCAAAAGGGTTTCAGTATTTATTGGTATACGTATGTACCTTTTCAGGGTGGCTAGAAGCATTTCCCTGTAGAACGAATCAAGCTAGAGAAGTAGTAAAAACTTTGTTAAAAGAGATCATACCTAGATTTGGGGTACCTTTAGGAATTTCTTCAGATCGAGGCCCACACTTTATAGCTAAAATAGTACAGGAAATTAGTGAAATGCTTGGAATTAGCTGGGATTTACATACACCATGGAGGCCACAATCTAGTGGAAAGGTAGAAAGGATGAATCAAACATTGAAAGGACAAATTAAAAAGATATGCCAGGAAGCTCAAATCCAATGGCCACAGGCATTGCCCCTTGCTTTATTGAGAATTCGTATAAAACCTAGAGAAGGGTTGTCTGTAAGTCCCTATGAAATTCTGTACGGTAAGCCATATACTGCACCAACGAAGGGAATGGGAAGTGCAGATTTACACCTCCAAGGAGATCAAGATGTTTATAGTTATATAATTTCTTTAAGCAGATTACTCACAGCCTTACGTGCCGCGATCATCTGGAATCGCCCTTTGCCGTTGGAGAATCAACCAGGAGACCAAGCGTATGTTCGAAATTGGCAAACGGAGCCTTTAAAGGAACAGTGGCATGGACTTTATTTGGTACTATTGATAACATTTACCGCTGTGAAAGTAGCAGGAATTGATAATTGGATTCATTATACCAGAGTGAAGAAGGTACCATCACAATGGGGGGTAAAAATGATCACTCCTACAAAACTGAGATTTACATCTTGGTAATACTATGCTGGGTAGGATTAAGTAATGGTTTCGCTCAAATAATACATACATATGCTACTGTACATGTAGAAGAACGAATGGATGTAAATTTGACTTGTGATTTTGTTGGAGATATGAGAAGTTCAATCCAAGACATTAGTTGCTATTGGCAGAAGAATGAGTCCAAATTGTCAACTGGGTTTACAATCCGATGGGACAGTGATACACGAAGGGGTACTATGATTTTATCATTGCGAAATGTAAGTAAGACAGATGTAGGAAACTACACCTGTATTGTTTGGATTAAAGAGAGTTTTGATTATGGAAAAAGGGCATTAGAGGTTACTGCAAAATCAGAACCTATGCAGAAAAGAAACAGAGCCAGGAGAGAGTTAAAAGATTTGGAAAAAGACGAAATGCAACCAATACAAATAATCCAGGCGCCACAACAGGAAACACAAGAAAATCTAATGCAAAAGAAAGTTAGCTGAAAAACACCCAGTCTAGAACTGTACAAAAGTATACACTTGTGACACCCCGAAAGTGAAGTTACCTTTCCACCTGTGGTCCTTGCATTAAGGACAGGTTGTGCCTGTAGAGGAATTAAATACTCCATGAGTGAACCTGTAATACAATTCGGAGTGAGAATAGATTGTAGAACTACGATCAGGAGCACAGGAAATTTAGTTTGGGTTACAAGTGATGGACAATGGACGACTCACCTCCCCTTGGATGGGTTGGTGACTGAAATAACTTTAGGGTTACCAACTCTCTGCCCAATTTGGAAGAAAGCGCCATTTAAGGGTAGATTAGAAAATTTATGGATAATGAAGAGAGAAATAAAGGATGATGATGATTGGCAAGAACCATCATCCGGTGTGAAGTTAGGTTGGGCTTTAGAATCATTGTTTGCTCCAATTAGTACTTATCGGAATAGAGAAATGTTGTACCGGTTGTTAGGACAAACGGAAAGGCTAGCAAGAGTGACTAAAGAAGGATTTAAGGAAATAAACTTACAATTACAGGCAACCACAAAAATGACCCTGCAAAATAGAATGGCATTAGATATGCTGTTGCTAAAAGAACATGGAGTATGTGGTTATTTACGAGATAAGATTGATCATTGTTGTGTACATATTCCGAATGTTACAGCCGCGGCAGAACGTGATTTGTCTCAGCTAACGCAAATTGAACGTGCAACTGAGGAAGAAAGAGAAGAAAGTGCCCATAATTGGGTGGCTGCTTTAGCAAAGTCATTTGGATTGAACATCTCTGGTTGGGTAGCATCTTTAATTCAATGGTGTATAATAATTATAATTATTATGTTAGCTATTATGGGAGTGTTGCGTTTGATTCAAAATATTGTTAATAAGGAACGGCAACACTTGGGGAAAATTTTAAAAGCTGTTACCAGGAAGAATCATGAACTTCCCCCGAGATATGAAGACATTGGAAATAATTCATTGCAGCTACAATCACCAGTTTGAGACGGTCCAAAGAATATGGAAATCTGCGGAACTGATGATGAAAATCCTTGCAGTCTGGAAGACTTGAAGTATTTTCAAAGGGGGGAATTGTTACATTATATTGATTAGAATAGGTTATACTTGGTAGACAAGATGAAGGTATAATTGCAGGTGTTGGGTACAGTACAATCTGATGAAGTGGGTACAGTACAATCTGATGAACTGGGTACAGCACAATCTGATGAACTAGGTAAATGATAAGCAAATCTTGGCAACAGTAACTGAAGAAACTATAAATGGGAAACAATCATGTAGCTTAGCAATTCTGTTGATTATGTTACGTAACCGAACACTATAAATATTAACCAAGTTAAACGGGGATTTGGGATTCTCAGCTTTGGACATGAGTCCCTGAGACCCCGGGCCCCGAATAAAGCACCGCATATAACTGCTTTCGTAGTTATGTGTTTCTTTACGGGCAACAGTTTTCTGGCGACCCAGATGGGACTTCGGGAGTAGTGTTGACGGTTCGCTTTCCGATTTTGCTCCGTGCCGGCACCGAGGAATTCTCGGGGAGCCATCGGCTGCGCCCGCTCTGCGCTGCTCCTGACGTCCCAAAGTGGTAAGCCCGAAGGTGCTTTATTGTAATATTTGGTCGGGTGCCTGCCTAATAAGACGCGACGGCGATTCACGCAAGGTTGGGCTAACGAGCTCGAGGTCTGGTCTGTGGAAGCCTAGGCGCTGGCCGTCAGACGGAGCGAAAGCCCCGCAGGTCCAGCACTCACAGACATACGTGGCTGTCTCGTGAGTTTGGTTTGGTCTTTTGTTTCCCATCAGAGGCTATCTTTCCGTTTTCTACCCCGTAGATTTAGTGTGTGTGTGTGGAGTGAATGTGTAAGACCATGGTAATACCGGATAATTCTCCGTTAGGATGTTTATTAAAGCATTGGAAAAGTGCGGGATATTTTCAGAGTATGAGTAAAAGTCGATTTATAGATTATTGTACGAATTGGTGGCCACAATATGAGTATGATGGACCCCGGTGGCCTGAACACGGAAGTTTAGATCCGGGTGTTATAGGTCCATTAATGAGATATTGTTAAGAACTTGAAAAATGGGATGAAGTACCATATGTTGATCTATCTTATGATATACGTAATCATCCAGATATGCAGAGAGAATGTGGAATGTTGTTGGTACATCCCGAAAAAAAGATAAAACAAAACGTGAAGGATGTGTAGGTAATAAGAAGTGTATGACTTGTTTGGCAATACAAAATTCAATAAGAGAGCCAGAGGAGGTATCACTTTTAGCATCACCGACGGCCCCTGTGATGTCCGATATAGATGCAGGGGACGATAGTGATACTGATAGTATTAAGGCGGTAAAACCGTCAGAATCAATTAATACTGGAGCGATCCAGATTAAGTTAACACCGAAGGGTTCGCCAGGGCATTCATCATGCCCAAGACAAGCGCAACGAACCCCAATTGCACAGAGAACAAGACAAGGGAGGAAGGAACAAGAGCAAAACAGTAAAGTATTATTAGCCCCTTTACGAGAGGCAATTTCGGGGACTGATAAAGTATATGGGAAAGTTCCTTTTTCCCCAGGAGATTTAGTAATTTGGAAGCAATCAGCTGGAAAGTGTACAATAATAGGAAAAAAAAAAAAAAAACAAACCACAAAGAGAAATCAGGCAGGATTATTAGCAATGTTACAACGAGTAAATCAAGGAATAAGAGGCAGAAGTAGAGGACGAGGTCGAGGAGGATACAGGGTAGGAGGCATGCGGGGAATACCTCAAAATCAGCTAGGGATAAATCAGTGTGCGTTTTGCAGACAACAGGGACATTGGAAAAATGAGTGCCCAGTGAAAATGAATTTGGCCCAGCAGACTTCAGTAGGAGGAACACCAATGGCAGAAACAATGATGTTAGGACATTTGGGGCAACATAGTAGCTGACTAAGTGATGGATTAAAAGTGACAACAGAAATTGATGGGGAAGAGAAACAATTATTGGTAGATACTGGGGCAACTTATTCTGTTTTAAATACTTGTTTAGGAAAGATAGGAGATACGATGATAACTGTGGTAGGAGCTACAGGAAAAACAGAGCAACGGCCCTTTCTGCGGCCATTGCATCTAAATTTTAGGGGTAAAGAATTAGATCATGAATTTCTCTATGTACCGGATTGTCCTACATCTTTGTTAGGACGAGATTTATTGTCAAGATTTAATGCTAAAATAATATTTGAAAATGGAAAAGCTAAGTTGCAGATACCTGAGGAAGAAATAGCTAGAATATTTATAGTAAAAGAAATAGCTAATACAACAATACCAATAGAGGTAGAAAACGCTGTAGTACCATGGGTATGGGAGACACAAGTACCGGGATTAGCGAAAGCAGCAAAACCTGTCATAGTAGAATTGAAAGAAGGTGTCCAACCGGTAAGAGTTAGACAATATCCTATACAGTTAGAAGCTAGGAAAGGGGTAGCACCATTAATTGCAAAATTTTTGATGCACAATGTGTTAGAAGAATGTGAATCTGAATATAATACACCAATATTTCCTATAAGAAAACCTAACGGAGATTATAGGTTAGTTCAAGATTTAAGAGCTGTAAACGAAATAGTTAAAGATATACATCCAGTAGTAGCAAATCCTTATACATTGTTAACATCTGTGGCAGAACAATTTAGATACTTTTCTGTAATTGATTTAAAAGATGCTTTCTTCTGCATCCCATTGGCATTACAAAGTAGGAAATTATTTGCGTTTGAATGGGAAAATCCGGATACAGGACGAAAACGACAGCTGACCTGGACCAGGTTACCACAAGGCTTCAAAAACAGTCCTACAATATTTGGGAATCAGCTGGCACGAGAACTGGAGGATTGGAAGGAGCAAGGATATTTTCAATTACCATCAAAAGCATACTTATTGTTGCAATATGTGGATGACATTTTCGTGGCGACAGAAAGGTATGAAAACTGCATTACTGTTACAGTTGCGTGATTAAATTTACTGGGACAGAGCGGTTATCGAGTTTCTAAGGAAAAAGCCCAAATTGCCCGGGAAAAAGTGATATATCTGGGATGTGAAATTTCCCAAGGACAAAGACGGTTGGGGGTGAATAGAATACAAGCGATTTGTGCCATCCCTGAACCTAGAAATTTGCACGAGTTACGAACTTTTCTAGGAATGACAGGGTGGTGCAGACTCTGGATTTTGAATTATGGACTGTTAGCCAAACCACTGTATGCAGCTTTAAAAGAGCCACAATTAGTTTGGAGTTTAGAGTGTAAAAGGGCTTTTCAAGACTTAAAACAGGCTCTGCAAGAAGCCCCAGCATTAGGATTGCCTGATTTGACAAAAACATTTCAACTCTTTGTACATGAGCGGCAACGACTAGCGCTTGAAGTTTTAACTCAACGAATTGGATCATGGAAGAGACCGGTGGGCTATTTTTCCAAGCAGTTGGATACGGTAAGTGCCGGATGGCCTTCTTGCCTCCGAGCAGTGGCTGCTACTGTAATGTTAGTCCAAGAAGCTAGAAAATTGACATTGGGAACAAAAATGGAAGTATTTGTGCCCCACATGGTGATTGCAGTTTTGGAACAAAAGGGGGGTCATTGGTTGTCATCCAGTAGAATGTTGAAATATCAAGCAATATTGAGAGAACAGGATGATATATTTTTAAAGATAACAACATGTTTGAATCCCGCTGAATTTTTAGGTAGCAAAATAGAGGAAGGCGAGCTGGAACATGATTGTATTGAGGTGATCGAACAAACTTACGCCAGTAGGGTAGATCTGAAAGATATTCCCCTTGTAAATCCTGACTGGACATTATTTACAGACGGTAGCAGCTTTGTTGAGAATGGAACACGATATTCTGGATATGCTGTGGTTACTAAGCTTGAAGTAATTGAAGCAAAGGCATTAATGCCAGGAACGTCAGCGCAAAAGGCAGAACTGGTCGCTCTAATTCGGGCTTTAATACCGAGTACGGATAAGAGAGTGAATATTTGGACAGATTCTAAATACGCTTTTGGAATAATACATATACATGGAGCTTTATGGAAGGAAAGAGGATTGTTGACGGCTCAAGGTAGTATTATTAAATATCGAACCGAGATCTTACAGTTATTAGAGGCTGTGGTACTACCTCAGCAAGTGGCTGTAATGCATTGTCGAGGACATCAGAGGGATGGCAGCGATGTGGCACAAGGAAACATGAAGGCAGACCAGGCAGCCAAAATTGCTGCACGGCAAGTATGGACTGAATTAGCTCTAATACCTACTAAGGTAAGCCCGATTACTGCTCATCTCTCTGTAAATCCCTTTTATACCCAAGAAGATGAAAAATTAGCCGATTTGGTAAAGGCACAGAAGAATTCACATGGATGGTATGTAACAGGTAATGGACAAGTAGTAGTGCCTGCTACAATTATGAAACGAATAATACAAACTGAACATAATAAATGCCATTGGGGAGCAGAAGCATTGGTGCAGTTTTTAAAGCGGAGCATTATATCTGCACAAATGTTAACAATAGCAAAAGGGGTGAATGCGAAGTGTCCAGTATGTTTAAAGAATAATCCGGTAATACGAAAACAAATTCCAATGGGAACTTTGAAAGTGGGAATAGAACCAGGTGACTATTGGCAAGTGGATTTTGCAGAATTACCTAAATCAAAAGGGTTTAAGTATTTATTGGTATACGTATGTACCTTTTCAGGGTGGCTAGAAGCATTTCCCTGTAGAACGAATCAAGCTAGAGAAGTAGTAAAAACTTTGTTAAAAGAGATCATACCTAGATTTGGGGTACCTTTAGGAATTTCTTCAGATCGAGGCCCACACTTTATAGCTAAAATAGTACAGGAAATTAGTGAAATGCTTGGAATTAGCTGGGATTTACATACACCGTGGAGGCCACAATCTAGTGGAAAGGTAGAAAGGATGAATCAAACATTAAAAGGACAAATTAAAAAGATATGCCAGGAAGCTCAAATCCAATGGCCACAGGCATTGCCCCTTGCTTTATTGAGAATTCGTATAAAACCTAGAGAAGGGTTGTCTGTAAGTCCCTATGAAATTCTGTACGGTAAGCCATATACTGCACCAACGAAGGGAATGGGAAGTGCAGATTTACACCTCCAAGGAGATCAAGATGTTTATAGTTATATAATTTCTTTAAGCAGATTACTCACAGCCTTACGTGCCGCGATCATCTGGAATCGCCCTTTGCCGTTGGAGAATCAACCAGGAGACCAAGCGTATGTTCGAAATTGGCAAACGGAGCCTTTAAAGGAACAGTGGCATGGACTTTATTTGGTACTATTGATAACATTTACCGCTGTGAAAGTAGCAGGAATTGATAATTGGATTCATTATACCAGAGTGAAGAAGGTACCATCACAATGGGGGGTAAAAATGATCACTCCTACAAAACTGAGATTTACATCTTGGTAATACTATGCTGGGTAGGATTAAGTAATGGTTTCGCTCAAATAATACATACATATGCTACTGTACATGTAGAAGAACGAATGGATGTAAATTTGACTTGTGATTTTGTTGGAGATATGAGAAGTTCAATCCAAGACATTAGTTGCTATTGGCAGAAGAATGAGTCCAAATTGTCAACTGGGTTTACAATCCGATGGGACAGTGATACACGAAGGGGTACTATGATTTTATCATTGCGAAATGTAAGTAAGACAGATGTAGGAAACTACACCTGTATTGTTTGGATTAAAGAGAGTTTTGATTATGGAAAAAGGGCATTAGAGGTTACTGCAAAATCAGAACCTATGCAGAAAAGAAACAGAGCCAGGAGAGAGTTAAAAGATTTGGAAAAAGACGAAATGCAACCAATACAAATAATCCAGGCGCCACAACAGGAAACACAAGAAAATCTAATGCAAAAGAAAGTTAGCTGAAAAACACCCAGTCTAGAACTGTACAAAAGTATACACTTGTGACACCCCGAAAGTGAAGTTACCTTTCCACCTGTGGTCCTTGCATTAAGGACAGGTTGTGCCTGTAGAGGAATTAAATACTCCATGAGTGAACCTGTAATACAATTCGGAGTGAGAATAGATTGTAGAACTACGATCAGGAGCACAGGAAATTTAGTTTGGGTTACAAGTGATGGACAATGGACGACTCACCTCCCCTTGGATGGGTTGGTGACTGAAATAACTTTAGGGTTACCAACTCTCTGCCCAATTTGGAAGAAAGCGCCATTTAAGGGTAGATTAGAAAATTTATGGATAATGAAGAGAGAAATAAAGGATGATGATGATTGGCAAGAACCATCATCCGGTGTGAAGTTAGGTTGGGCTTTAGAATCATTGTTTGCTCCAATTAGTACTTATCGGAATAGAGAAATGTTGTACCGGTTGTTAGGACAAACGGAAAGGCTAGCAAGAGTGACTAAAGAAGGATTTAAGGAAATAAACTTACAATTACAGGCAACCACAAAAATGACCCTGCAAAATAGAATGGCATTAGATATGCTGTTGCTAAAAGAACATGGAGTATGTGGTTATTTACGAGATAAGATTGATCATTGTTGTGTACATATTCCGAATGTTACAGCCGCGGCAGAACGTGATTTGTCTCAGCTAACGCAAATTGAACGTGCAACTGAGGAAGAAAGAGAAGAAAGTGCCCATAATTGGGTGGCTGCTTTAGCAAAGTCATTTGGATTGAACATCTCTGGTTGGGTAGCATCTTTAATTCAATGGTGTATAATAATTATAATTATTATGTTAGCTATTATGGGAGTGTTGCGTTTGATTCAAAATATTGTTAATAAGGAACGGCAACACTTGGGGAAAATTTTAAAAGCTGTTACCAGGAAGAATCATGAACTTCCCCCGAGATATGAAGACATTGGAAATAATTCATTGCAGCTACAATCACCAGTTTGAGACGGTCCAAAGAATATGGAAATCTGCGGAACTGATGATGAAAATCCTTGCAGTCTGGAAGACTTGAAGTATTTTCAAAGGGGGGAATTGTTACATTATATTGATTAGAATAGGTTATACTTGGTAGACAAGATGAAGGTATAATTGCAGGTGTTGGGTACAGTACAATCTGATGAAGTGGGTACAGTACAATCTGATGAACTGGGTACAGCACAATCTGATGAACTAGGTAAATGATAAGCAAATCTTGGCAACAGTAACTGAAGAAACTATAAATGGGAAACAATCATGTAGCTTAGCAATTCTGTTGATTATGTTACGTAACCGAACACTATAAATATTAACCAAGTTAAACGGGGATTTGGGATTCTCAGCTTTGGACATGAGTCCCTGAGACCCCGGGCCCCGAATAAAGCACCGCATATAACTGCTTTCGTAGTTATGTGTTTCTTTACGGGCAACAGTTTTCTGGCGACCCAGATGGGACTTCGGGAGTAGTGTTGACGGTTCGCTTTCCGATTTTGCTCCGTGCCGGCACCGAGGAATTCTCGGGGAGCCATCGGCTGCGCCCGCTCTGCGCTGCTCCTGACGTCCCAAAGTGGTAAGCCCGAAGGTGCTTTATTGTAATATTTGGTCGGGTGCCTGCCTAATAAGACGCGACAGCGATTCACGCAAGGTTGGGCTAACGAGCTCGAGGTCTGGTCTGTGGAAGCCTAGGCGCTGGCCGTCAGACGGAGCGAAAGCCCCGCAGGTCCAGCACTCACGGACATACGTGGCTGTCTCGTGAGTTTGGTTTGGTCTTTTGTTTCCCATCAGAGGCTATCTTTCCGTTTTCTACCCCGTAGATTTAGTGTGTGTGTGTGGAGTGAATGTGTAAGACCATGGTAATACCGGATAATTCTCTGTTAGGATGTTTATTAAAGCATTGGAAAAGTGCGGGATATTTTCAGAGTATGAGTAAAAGTCGATTTATAGATTATTGTACGAATTGGTGGCCACAATATGAGTATGATGGACCCCGGTGGCCTGAACACGGAAGTTTAGATCCGGGTGTTATAGGTCCATTAATGAGATATTGTTAAGAACTTGAAAAATGGGATGAAGTACCATATGTTGATCTATTTTATGATATACGTAATCATCCAGATATGCAGAGAGAATGTGGAATGTTGTTGGTACATCCCGAAAAAAAGATAAAACAAAACGTGGAGGATGTGTAGGTAATAAGAAGTGTATGACTTGTTTGGCAATACAAAATTCAATAAGAGAGCCAGAGGAGGTATCACTTTTAGCATCACCGACGGCCCCTGTGATGTCCGATATAGATGCAGGGGACGATAGTGATACTGATAGTATTAAGGCGGTAAAACCGTCAGAATCAATTAATACTGGAGCGATCCAGATTAAGTTAACACCGAAGGGTTCGCCAGGGCATTCATCATGCCCAAGACAAGCGCAACGAACCCCAATTGCACAGAGAACAAGACAAGGGAGGAAGGAACAAGAGCAAAACAGTAAAGTATTATTAGCCCCTTTACGAGAGGCAATTTCGGGGACTGATAAAGTATATGGGAAAGTTCCTTTTTCCCCAGGAGATTTAGTAATTTGGAAGCAATCAGCTGGAAAGTGTACAATAATAGGAAAAAAAAAAAAAAAACAAACCACAAAGAGAAATCAGGCAGGATTATTAGCAATGTTACAACGAGTAAATCAAGGAATAAGAGGCAGAAGTAGAGGACGAGGTCGAGGAGGATACAGGGTAGGAGGCATGCGGGGAATACCTCAAAATCAGCTAGGGATAAATCAGTGTGCGTTTTGCAGACAACAGGGACATTGGAAAAATGAGTGCCCAGTGAAAATGAATTTGGCCCAGCAGACTTCAGTAGGAGGAACACCAATGGCAGAAACAATGATGTTAGGACATTTGGGGCAACATAGTAGCTGACTAAGTGATGGATTAAAAGTGACAACAGAAATTGATGGGGAAGAGAAACAATTATTGGTAGATACTGGGGCAACTTATTCTGTTTTAAATACTTGTTTAGGAAAGATAGGAGATACGATGATAACTGTGGTAGGAGCTACAGGAAAAACAGAGCAACGGCCCTTTCTGCGGCCATTGCATCTAAATTTTAGGGGTAAAGAATTAGATCATGAATTTCTCTATGTACCGGATTGTCCTACATCTTTGTTAGGACGAGATTTATTGTCAAGATTTAATGCTAAAATAATATTTGAAAATGGAAAAGCTAAGTTGCAGATACCTGAGGAAGAAATAGCTAGAATATTTATAGTAAAAGAAATAGCTAATACAACAATACCAATAGAGGTAGAAAACGCTGTAGTACCATGGGTATGGGAGACACAAGTACCGGGATTAGCGAAAGCAGCAAAACCTGTCATAGTAGAATTGAAAGAAGGTGTCCAACCGGTAAGAGTTAGACAATATCCTATACAGTTAGAAGCTAGGAAAGGGGTAGCACCATTAATTGCAAAATTTTTGATGCACAATGTGTTAGAAGAATGTGAATCTGAATATAATACACCAATATTTCCTATAAGAAAACCTAACGGAGATTATAGGTTAGTTCAAGATTTAAGAGCTGTAAACGAAATAGTTAAAGATATACATCCAGTAGTAGCAAATCCTTATACATTGTTAACATCTGTGGCAGAACAATTTAGATACTTTTCTGTAATTGATTTAAAAGATGCTTTCTTCTGCATCCCATTGGCATTACAAAGTAGGAAATTATTTGCGTTTGAATGGGAAAATCCGGATACAGGACGAAAACGACAGCTGACCTGGACCAGGTTACCACAAGGCTTCAAAAACAGTCCTACAATGTTTGGGAATCAGCTGGCACGAGAACTGGAGGATTGGAAGGAGCAAGGATATTTTCAATTACCATCAAAAGCATACTTATTGTTGCAATATGTGGATGACATTTTCGTGGCGACAGAAAGGTATGAAAACTGCATTACTGTTACAGTTGCGTTATTAAATTTACTGGGACAGAGCGGTTATCGAGTTTCTAAGGAAAAAGCCCAAATTGCCCGGGAAAAAGTGATATATCTGGGATGTGAAATTTCCCAAGGACAAAGACGGTTGGGGGTGAATAGAATACAAGCGATTTGTGCCATCCCTGAACCTAGAAATTTGCACGAGTTACGAACTTTTCTAGGAATGACAGGGTGGTGCAGACTCTGGATTTTGAATTATGGACTGTTAGCCAAACCACTGTATGCAGCTTTAAAAGAGCCACAATTAGTTTGGAGTTTAGAGTGTAAAAGGGCTTTTCAAGACTTAAAACAGGCTCTGCAAGAAGCCCCAGCATTAGGATTGCCTGATTTGACAAAAACATTTCAACTCTTTGTACATGAGCGGCAACGACTAGCGCTTGGAGTTTTAACTCAACGAATTGGATCATGGAAGAGACCGGTGGGCTATTTTTCCAAGCAGTTGGATACGGTAAGTGCCGGATGGCCTTCTTGCCTCCGAGCAGTGGCTGCTACTGTAATGTTAGTCCAAGAAGCTAGAAAATTGACACTGGGAACAAAAATGGAAGTATTTGTGCCCCACATGGTGATTGCAGTTTTGGAACAAAAGGGGGGTCATTGGTTGTCATCCAGTAGAATGTTGAAATATCAAGCAATATTGAGAGAACAGGATGATATATTTTTAAAGATAACAACATGTTTGAATCCCGCTGAATTTTTAGGTAGCAAAATAGAGGAAGGCGAGCTGGAACATGATTGTATTGAGGTGATCGAACAAACTTACGCCAGTAGGGTAGATCTGAAAGATATTCCCCTTGTAAATCCTGACTGGACATTATTTACAGACGGTAGCAGCTTTGTTGAGAATGGAACACGATATTCTGGATATGCTGTGGTTACTAAGCTTGAAGTAATTGAAGCAAAGGCATTAATGCCAGGAACGTCAGCGCAAAAGGCAGAACTGGTCGCTCTAATTCGGGCTTTAATACCGAGTACGGATAAGAGAGTGAATATTTGGACAGATTCTAAATACGCTTTTGGAATAATACATATACATGGAGCTTTATGGAAGGAAAGAGGATTGTTGACGGCTCAAGGTAGTATTATTAAATATCGAACCGAGATCTTACAGTTATTAGAGGCTGTGGTACTACCTCAGCAAGTGGCTGTAATGCATTGTCGAGGACATCAGAGGGATGGCAGCGATGTGGCACAAGGAAACATGAAGGCAGACCAGGCAGCCAAAATTGCTGCACGGCAAGTATGGACTGAATTAGCTCTAATACCTACTAAGGTAAGCCCGATTACTGCTCATCTCTCTGTAAATCCCTTTTATACCCAAGAAGATGAAAAATTAGCCGATTTGGTAAAGGCACAGAAGAATTCACATGGATGGTATGTAACAGGTAATGGACAAGTAGTAGTGCCTGCTACAATTATGAAACGAATAATACAAACTGAACATAATAAATGCCATTGGGGAGCAGAAGCATTGGTGCAGTTTTTAAAGCGGAGCATTATATCTGCACAAATGTTAACAATAGCAAAAGGGGTGAATGCGAAGTGTCCAGTATGTTTAAAGAATAATCCGGTAATACGAAAACAAATTCAAATGGGAACTTTGAAAGTGGGAATAGAACCAGGTGACTATTGGCAAGTGGATTTTGCAGAATTACCTAAATCAAAAGGGTTTCAGTATTTATTGGTATACGTATGTACCTTTTCAGGGTGGCTAGAAGCATTTCCCTGTAGAACGAATCAAGCTAGAGAAGTAGTAAAAACTTTGTTAAAAGAGATCATACCTAGATTTGGGGTACCTTTAGGAATTTCTTCAGATCGAGGCCCACACTTTATAGCTAAAATAGTACAGGAAATTAGTGAAATGCTTGGAATTAGCTGGGATTTACATACACCATGGAGGCCACAATCTAGTGGAAAGGTAGAAAGGATGAATCAAACATTAAAAGGACAAATTAAAAAGATATGCCAGGAAGCTCAAATCCAATGGCCACAGGCATTGCCCCTTGCTTTATTGAGAATTCGTATAAAACCTAGAGAAGGGTTGTCTGTAAGTCCCTATGAAATTCTGTACGGTAAGCCATATACTGCACCAACGAAGGGAATGGGAAGTGCAGATTTACACCTCCAAGGAGATCAAGATGTTTATAGTTATATAATTTCTTTAAGCAGATTACTCACAGCCTTACGTGCCGCGATCATCTGGAATCGCCCTTTGCCGTTGGAGAATCAACCAGGAGACCAAGCGTATGTTCGAAATTGGCAAACGGAGCCTTTAAAGGAACAGTGGCATGGACTTTATTTGGTACTATTGATAACATTTACCGCTGTGAAAGTAGCAGGAATTGATAATTGGATTCATTATACCAGAGTGAAGAAGGTACCATCACAATGGGGGGTAAAAATGATCACTCCTACAAAACTGAGATTTACATCTTGGTAATACTATGCTGGGTAGGATTAAGTAATGGTTTCGCTCAAATAATACATACATATGCTACTGTACATGTAGAAGAACGAATGGATGTAAATTTGACTTGTGATTTTGTTGGAGATATGAGAAGTTCAATCCAAGACATTAGTTGCTATTGGCAGAAGAATGAGTCCAAATTGTCAACTGGGTTTACAATCCGATGGGACAGTGATACACGAAGGGGTACTATGATTTTATCATTGCGAAATGTAAGTAAGACAGATGTAGGAAACTACACCTGTATTGTTTGGATTAAAGAGAGTTTTGATTATGGAAAAAGGGCATTAGAGGTTACTGCAAAATCAGAACCTATGCAGAAAAGAAACAGAGCCAGGAGAGAGTTAAAAGATTTGGAAAAAGACGAAATGCAACCAATACAAATAATCCAGGCGCCACAACAGGAAACACAAGAAAATCTAATGCAAAAGAAAGTTAGCTGAAAAACACCCAGTCTAGAACTGTACAAAAGTATACACTTGTGACACCCCGAAAGTGAAGTTACCTTTCCACCTGTGGTCCTTGCATTAAGGACAGGTTGTGCCTGTAGAGGAATTAAATACTCCATGAGTGAACCTGTAATACAATTCGGAGTGGGAATAGATTGTAGAACTACGATCAGGAGCACAGGAAATTTAGTTTGGGTTACCAGTGATGGACAATGGACGACTCACCTCCCCTTGGATGGGTTGGTGACTGAAATAACTTTAGGGTTACCAACTCTCTGCCCAATTTGGAAGAAAGCGCCATTTAAGGGTAGATTAGAAAATTTATGGATAATGAAGAGAGAAATAAAGGATGATGATGATTGGCAAGAACCATCATCCGGTGTGAAGTTAGGTTGGGCTTTAGAATCATTGTTTGCTCCAATTAGTACTTATCGGAATAGAGAAATGTTGTACCGGTTGTTAGGACAAACGGAAAGGCTAGCAAGAGTGACTAAAGAAGGATTTAAGGAAATAAACTTACAATTACAGGCAACCACAAAAATGACCCTGCAAAATAGAATGGCATTAGATATGCTGTTGCTAAAAGAACATGGAGTATGTGGTTATTTACGAGATAAGATTGATCATTGTTGTGTACATATTCCGAATGTTACAGCCGCGGCAGAACGTGATTTGTCTCAGCTAACGCAAATTGAACGTGCAACTGAGGAAGAAAGAGAAGAAAGTGCCCATAATTGGGTGGCTGCTTTAGCAAAGTCATTTGGATTGAACATCTCTGGTTGGGTAGCATCTTTAATTCAATGGTGTATAATAATTATAATTATTATGTTAGCTATTATGGGAGTGTTGCGTTTGATTCAAAATATTGTTAATAAGGAACGGCAACACTTGGGGAAAATTTTAAAAGCTGTTACCAGGAAGAATCATGAACTTCCCCCGAGATATGAAGACATTGGAAATAATTCATTGCAGCTACAATCACCAGTTTGAGACGGTCCAAAGAATATGGAAATCTGCGGAACTGATGATGAAAATCCTTGCAGTCTGGAAGACTTGAAGTATTTTCAAAGGGGGGAATTGTTACATTATATTGATTAGAATAGGTTATACTTGGTAGACAAGATGAAGGTATAATTGCAGGTGTTGGGTACAGTACAATCTGATGAACTGGGTACAGTACAATCTGATGAACTGGGTACAGCACAATCTGATGAACTAGGTAAATGATAAGCAAATCTTGGCAACAGTAACTGAAGAAACTATAAATGGGAAACAATCATGTAGCTTAGCAATTCTGTTGATTATGTTACGTAACCGAACACTATAAATATTAACCAAGTTAAACGGGGATTTGGGATTCTCAGCTTTGGACATGAGTCCCTGAGACCCCGGGCCCCGAATAAAGCACCGCATATAACTGCTTTCGTAGTTATGTGTTTCTTTACGGGCAACAGTTTTCTGGCGACCCAGATGGGACTTCGGGAGTAGTGTTGACGGTTCGCTTTCCGATTTTGCTCCGTGCCGGCACCGAGGAATTCTCAGGGAGCCATCGGCTGCGCCCGCTCTGCGCTGCTCCTGACGTCCCAAAGTGGTAAGCCCGAAGGTGCTTTATTGTAATATTTGGTCGGGTGCCTGCCTAATAAGACGTGACGGCGATTCACGCAAGGTTGGGCTAACGAGCTCGAGGTCTGGTCTGTGGAAGCCTAGGCGCTGGCCGTCAGACGGAGCGAAAGCCCCGCAGGTCCAGCACTCACGGACATACGTGGCTGTCTCGTGAGTTTGGTTTGGTCTTTTGTTTCCCATCAGAGGCTATCTTTCCGTTTTCTACCCCGTAGATTTAGTGTGTGTGTGTGTGGAGTGAGTGTGTAAGACCATGGTAATACCGGATAATTCTCCGTTAGGATGTTTATTAAAGCATTGGAAAAGTGCGGGATATTTTCAGAGTATGAGTAAAAGTCGATTTATAGATTATTGTACGAATTGGTGGCCACAATATGAGTATGATGGACCCCGGTGGCCTGAACACGGAAGTTTAGATCCGGGTGTTATAGGTCCATTAATGAGATATTGTTAAGAACTTGAAAAATGGGATGAAGTACCATATGTTGATCTATTTTATGATATACGTAATCATCCAGATATGCAGAGAGAATGTGGAATGTTGTTGGTACATCCCGAAAAAAAGATAAAACAAAATGTGAAGGATGTGTAGGTAATAAGAAGTGTATGACTTGTTTGGCAATACAAAATTCAATAAGAGAGCCAGAGGATGTATCACTTTTAGCATCACCGACGGCCCCTGTGATGTCCGATATAGATGCAGGGGACGATAGTGATACTGATAGTATTAAGGCGGTAAAACCGTCAGAATCAATTAATACTGGAGCGATCCAGATTAAGTTAACACCGAAGGGTTCGCCAGGGCATTCATCATGCCCAAGACAAGCGCAACGAACCCCAATTGCACAGAGAACAAGACAAGGGAGGAAGGAACAAGAGCAAAACAGTAAAGTATTATTAGCCCCTTTACGAGAGGCAATTTCGGGGACTGATAAAGTATATGGGAAAGTTCCTTTTTCCCCAGGAGATTTAGTAATTTGGAAGCAATCAGCTGGAAAGTGTACAATAATAGGAAAAAAAAAAAAAAAACAAACCACAAAGAGAAATCAGGCAGGATTATTAGCAATGTTACAACGAGTAAATCAAGGAATAAGAGGCAGAAGTAGAGGACGAGGTCGAGGAGGATACAGGGTAGGAGGCATGCGGGGAATACCTCAAAATCAGCTAGGGATAAATCAGTGTGCGTTTTGCAGACAACAGGGACATTGGAAAAATGAGTGCCCAGTGAAAATGAATTTGGCCCAGCAGACTTCAGTAGGAGGAACACCAATGGCAGAAACAATGATGTTAGGACATTTGGGGCAACATAGTAGCTGACTAAGTGATGGATTAAAAGTGACAACAGAAATTGATGGGGAAGAGAAACAATTATTGGTAGATACTGGGGCAACTTATTCTGTTTTAAATACTTGTTTAGGAAAGATAGGAGATACGATGATAACTGTGGTAGGAGCTACAGGAAAAACAGAGCAACGGCCCTTTCTGCGGCCATTGCATCTAAATTTTAGGGGTAAAGAATTAGATCATGAATTTCTCTATGTACCGGATTGTCCTACATCTTTGTTAGGACGAGATTTATTGTCAAGATTTAATGCTAAAATAATATTTGAAAATGGAAAAGCTAAGTTGCAGATACCTGAGGAAGAAATAGCTAGAATATTTATAGTAAAAGAAATAGCTAATACAACAATACCAATAGAGGTAGAAAACGCTGTAGTACCATGGGTATGGGAGACACAAGTACCGGGATTAGCGAAAGCAGCAAAACCTGTCATAGTAGAATTGAAAGAAGGTGTCCAACCGGTAAGAGTTAGACAATATCCTATACAGTTAGAAGCTAGGAAAGGGGTAGCACCATTAATTGCAAAATTTTTGATGCACAATGTGTTAGAAGAATGTGAATCTGAATATAATACACCAATATTTCCTATAAGAAAACCTAACGGAGATTATAGGTTAGTTCAAGATTTAAGAGCTGTAAACGAAATAGTTAAAGATATACATCCAGTAGTAGCAAATCCTTATACATTGTTAACATCTGTGGCAGAACAATTTAGATACTTTTCTGTAATTGATTTAAAAGATGCTTTCTTCTGCATCCCATTGGCATTACAAAGTAGGAAATTATTTGCGTTTGAATGGGAAAATCCGGATACAGGACGAAAACGACAGCTGACCTGGACCAGGTTACCACAAGGCTTCAAAAACAGTCCTACAATGTTTGGGAATCAGCTGGCACGAGAACTGGAGGATTGGAAGGAGCAAGGATATTTTCAATTACCATCAAAAGCATACTTATTGTTGCAATATGTGGATGACATTTTCGTGGCGACAGAAAGGTATGAAAACTGCATTACTGTTACAGTTGCGTGATTAAATTTACTGGGACAGAGCGGTTATCGAGTTTCTAAGGAAAAAGCCCAAATTGCCCGGGAAAAAGTGATATATCTGGGATGTGAAATTTCCCAAGGACAAAGACGGTTGGGGGTGAATAGAATACAAGCGATTTGTGCCATCCCTGAACCTAGAAATTTGCACGAGTTACGAACTTTTCTAGGAATGACAGGGTGGTGCAGACTCTGGATTTTGAATTATGGACTGTTAGCCAAACCACTGTATGCAGCTTTAAAAGAGCCACAATTAGTTTGGAGTTTAGAGTGTAAAAGGGCTTTTCAAGACTTAAAACAGGCTCTGCAAGAAGCCCCAGCATTAGGATTGCCTGATTTGACAAAAACATTTCAACTCTTTGTACATGAGCGGCAACGACTAGCGCTTGAAGTTTTAACTCAACGAATTGGATCATGGAAGAGACCGGTGGGCTATTTTTCCAAGCAGTTGGATACGGTAAGTGCCGGATGGCCTTCTTGCCTCCGAGCAGTGGCTGCTACTGTAATGTTAGTCCAAGAAGCTAGAAAATTGACACTGGGAACAAAAATGGAAGTATTTGTGCCCCACATGGTGATTGCAGTTTTGGAACAAAAGGGGGGTCATTGGTTGTCATCCAGTAGAATGTTGAAATATCAAGCAATATTGAGAGAACAGGATGATATATTTTTAAAGATAACAACATGTTTGAATCCCGCTGAATTTTTAGGTAGCAAAATAGAGGAAGGCGAGCTGGAACATGATTGTATTGAGGTGATCGAACAAACTTACGCCAGTAGGGTAGATCTGAAAGATATTCCCCTTGTAAATCCTGACTGGACATTATTTACAGACGGTAGCAGCTTTGTTGAGAATGGAACACGATATTCTGGATATGCTGTGGTTACTAAGCTTGAAGTAATTGAAGCAAAGGCATTAATGCCAGGAACGTCAGCGCAAAAGGCAGAACTGGTCGCTCTAATTCGGGCTTTAATACCGAGTACGGATAAGAGAGTGAATATTTGGACAGATTCTAAATACGCTTTTGGAATAATACATATACATGGAGCTTTATGGAAGGAAAGAGGATTGTTGACGGCTCAAGGTAGTATTATTAAATATCGAACCGAGATCTTACAGTTATTAGAGGCTGTGGTACTACCTCAGCAAGTGGCTGTAATGCATTGTCGAGGACATCAGAGGGATGGCAGCGATGTGGCACAAGGAAACATGAAGGCAGACCAGGCAGCCAAAATTGCTGCACGGCAAGTATGGACTGAATTAGCTCTAATACCTACTAAGGTAAGCCCGATTACTGCTCATCTCTCTGTAAATCCCTTTTATACCCAAGAAGATGAAAAATTAGCCGATTTGGTAAAGGCACAGAAGAATTCACATGGATGGTATGTAACAGGTAATGGACAAGTAGTAGTGCCTGCTACAATTATGAAACGAATAATACAAACTGAACATAATAAATGCCATTGGGGAGCAGAAGCATTGGTGCAGTTTTTAAAGCGGAGCATTATATCTGCACAAATGTTAACAATAGCAAAAGGGGTGAATGCGAAGTGTCCAGTATGTTTAAAGAATAATCCGGTAATACGAAAACAAATTCCAATGGGAACTTTGAAAGTGGGAATAGAACCAGGTGACTATTGGCAAGTGGATTTTGCAGAATTACCTAAATCAAAAGGGTTTCAGTATTTATTGGTATACGTATGTACCTTTTCAGGGTGGCTAGAAGCATTTCCCTGTAGAACGAATCAAGCTAGAGAAGTAGTAAAAACTTTGTTAAAAGAGATCATACCTAGATTTGGGGTACCTTTAGGAATTTCTTCAGATCGAGGCCCACACTTTATAGCTAAAATAGTACAGGAAATTAGTGAAATGCTTGGAATTAGCTGGGATTTACATACACCATGGAGGCCACAATCTAGTGGAAAGGTAGAAAGGATGAATCAAACATTAAAAGGACAAATTAAAAAGATATGCCAGGAAGCTCAAATCCAATGGCCACAGGCATTGCCCCTTGCTTTATTGAGAATTCGTATAAAACCTAGAGAAGGGTTGTCTGTAAGTCCCTATGAAATTCTGTACGGTAAGCCATATACTGCACCAACGAAGGGAATGGGAAGTGCAGATTTACACCTCCAAGGAGATCAAGATGTTTATAGTTATATAATTTCTTTAAGCAGATTACTCACAGCCTTACGTGCCGCGATCATCTGGAATCGCCCTTTGCCGTTGGAGAATCAACCAGGAGACCAAGCGTATGTTCGAAATTGGCAAACGGAGCCTTTAAAGGAACAGTGGCATGGACTTTATTTGGTACTATTGATAACATTTACCGCTGTGAAAGTAGCAGGAATTGATAATTGGATTCATTATACCAGAGTGAAGAAGGTACCATCACAATGGGGGGTAAAAATGATCACTCCTACAAAACTGAGATTTACATCTTGGTAATACTATGCTGGGTAGGATTAAGTAATGGTTTCGCTCAAATAATACATACATATGCTACTGTACATGTAGAAGAACGAATGGATGTAAATTTGACTTGTGATTTTGTTGGAGATATGAGAAGTTCAATCCAAGACATTAGTTGCTATTGGCAGAAGAATGAGTCCAAATTGTCAACTGGGTTTACAATCCGATGGGACAGTGATACACGAAGGGGTACTATGATTTTATCATTGCGAAATGTAAGTAAGACAGATGTAGGAAACTACACCTGTATTGTTTGGATTAAAGAGAGTTTTGATTATGGAAAAAGGGCATTAGAGGTTACTGCAAAATCAGAACCTATGCAGAAAAGAAACAGAGCCAGGAGAGAGTTAAAAGATTTGGAAAAAGACGAAATGCAACCAATACAAATAATCCAGGCGCCACAACAGGAAACACAAGAAAATCTAATGCAAAAGAAAGTTAGCTGAAAAACACCCAGTCTAGAACTGTACAAAAGTATACACTTGTGACACCCCGAAAGTGAAGTTACCTTTCCACCTGTGGTCCTTGCATTAAGGACAGGTTGTGCCTGTAGAGGAATTAAATACTCCATGAGTGAACCTGTAATACAATTCGGAGTGGGAATAGATTGTAGAACTACGATCAGGAGCACAGGAAATTTAGTTTGGGTTACCAGTGATGGACAATGGACGACTCACCTCCCCTTGGATGGGTTGGTGACTGAAATAACTTTAGGGTTACCAACTCTCTGCCCAATTTGGAAGAAAGCGCCATTTAAGGGTAGATTAGAAAATTTATGGATAATGAAGAGAGAAATAAAGGATGATGATGATTGGCAAGAACCATCATCCGGTGTGAAGTTAGGTTGGGCTTTAGAATCATTGTTTGCTCCAATTAGTACTTATCGGAATAGAGAAATGTTGTACCGGTTGTTAGGACAAACGGAAAGGCTAGCAAGAGTGACTAAAGAAGGATTTAAGGAAATAAACTTACAATTACAGGCAACCACAAAAATGACCCTGCAAAATAGAATGGCATTAGATATGCTGTTGCTAAAAGAACATGGAGTATGTGGTTATTTACGAGATAAGATTGATCATTGTTGTGTACATATTCCGAATGTTACAGCCGCGGCAGAACGTGATTTGTCTCAGCTAACGCAAATTGAACGTGCAACTGAGGAAGAAAGAGAAGAAAGTGCCCATAATTGGGTGGCTGCTTTAGCAAAGTCATTTGGATTGAACATCTCTGGTTGGGTAGCATCTTTAATTCAATGGTGTATAATAATTATAATTATTATGTTAGCTATTATGGGAGTGTTGCGTTTGATTCAAAATATTGTTAATAAGGAACGGCAACACTTGGGGAAAATTTTAAAAGCTGTTACCAGGAAGAATCATGAACTTCCCCCGAGATATGAAGACATTGGAAATAATTCATTGCAGCTACAATCACCAGTTTGAGACGGTCCAAAGAATATGGAAATCTGCGGAACTGATGATGAAAATCCTTGCAGTCTGGAAGACTTGAAGTATTTTCAAAGGGGGGAATTGTTACATTATATTGATTAGAATAGGTTATACTTGGTAGACAAGATGAAGGTATAATTGCAGGTGTTGGGTACAGTACAATCTGATGAACTGGGTACAGTACAATCTGATGAACTGGGTACAGCACAATCTGATGAACTAGGTAAATGATAAGCAAATCTTGGCAACAGTAACTGAAGAAACTATAAATGGGAAACAATCATGTAGCTTAGCAATTCTGTTGATTATGTTACGTAACCGAACACTATAAATATTAACCAAGTTAAACGGGGATTTGGGATTCTCAGCTTTGGACATGAGTCCCTGAGACCCCGGGCCCCGAATAAAGCACCGCATATAACTGCTTTCGTAGTTATGTGTTTCTTTACGGGCAACAGTTTTCTGGCGACCCAGATGGGACTTCGGGAGTAGTGTTGACGGTTCGCTTTCCGATTTTGCTCCGTGCCGGCACCGAGGAATTCTCAGGGAGCCATCGGCTGCGCCCGCTCTGCGCTGCTCCTGACGTCCCAAAGTGGTAAGCCCGAAGGTGCTTTATTGTAATATTTGGTCGGGTGCCTGCCTAATAAGACGTGACGGCGATTCACGCAAGGTTGGGCTAACGAGCTCGAGGTCTGGTCTGTGGAAGCCTAGGCGCTGGCCGTCAGACGGAGCGAAAGCCCCGCAGGTCCAGCACTCACGGACATACGTGGCTGTCTCGTGAGTTTGGTTTGGTCTTTTGTTTCCCATCAGAGGCTATCTTTCCGTTTTCTACCCCGTAGATTTAGTGTGTGTGTGTGTGGAGTGAGTGTGTAAGACCATGGTAATACCGGATAATTCTCCGTTAGGATGTTTATTAAAGCATTGGAAAAGTGCGGGATATTTTCAGAGTATGAGTAAAAGTCGATTTATAGATTATTGTACGAATTGGTGGCCACAATATGAGTATGATGGACCCCGGTGGCCTGAACACGGAAGTTTAGATCCGGGTGTTATAGGTCCATTAATGAGATATTGTTAAGAACTTGAAAAATGGGATGAAGTACCATATGTTGATCTATTTTATGATATACGTAATCATCCAGATATGCAGAGAGAATGTGGAATGTTGTTGGTACATCCCGAAAAAAAGATAAAACAAAATGTGAAGGATGTGTAGGTAATAAGAAGTGTATGACTTGTTTGGCAATACAAAATTCAATAAGAGAGCCAGAGGATGTATCACTTTTAGCATCACCGACGGCCCCTGTGATGTCCGATATAGATGCAGGAGACGATAGTGATACTGATAGTATTAAGGCGGTAAAACCGTCAGAATCAATTAATACTGGAGCGATCCAGATTAAGTTAACACCGAAGGGTTCGCCAGGGCATTCATCATGCCCAAGACAAGCGCAACGAACCCCAATTGCACAGAGAACAAGACAAGGGAGGAAGGAACAAGAGCAAAACAGTAAAGTATTATTAGCCCCTTTACGAGGGGCAATTTCGGGGACTGATAAAGTATATGGGAAAGTTCCTTTTTCCCCAGGAGATTTAGTAATTTGGAAGCAATCAGCTGGAAAGTGTACAATAATAGGAAAAAAAAAAAAAAAACAAACCACAAAGAGAAATCAGGCAGGATTATTAGCAATGTTACAACGAGTAAATCAAGGAATAAGAGGCAGAAGTAGAGGACGAGGTCGAGGAGGATACAGGGTAGGAGGCATGCGGGGAATACCTCAAAATCAGCTAGGGATAAATCAGTGTGCGTTTTGCAGACAACAGGGACATTGGAAAAATGAGTGCCCAGTGAAAATGAATTTGGCCCAGCAGACTTCAGTAGGAGGAACACCAATGGCAGAAACAATGATGTTAGGACATTTGGGGCAACATAGTAGCTGACTAAGTGATGGATTAAAAGTGACAACAGAAATTGATGGGGAAGAGAAACAATTATTGGTAGATACTGGGGCAACTTATTCTGTTTTAAATACTTGTTTAGGAAAGATAGGAGATACGATGATAACTGTGGTAGGAGCTACAGGAAAAACAGAGCAACGGCCCTTTCTGCGGCCATTGCATCTAAATTTTAGGGGTAAAGAATTAGATCATGAATTTCTCTATGTACCGGATTGTCCTACATCTTTGTTAGGACGAGATTTATTGTCAAGATTTAATGCTAAAATAATATTTGAAAATGGAAAAGCTAAGTTGCAGATACCTGAGGAAGAAATAGCTAGAATATTTATAGTAAAAGAAATAGCTAATACAACAATACCAATAGAGGTAGAAAACGCTGTAGTACCATGGGTATGGGAGACACAAGTACCGGGATTAGCGAAAGCAGCAAAACCTGTCATAGTAGAATTGAAAGAAGGTGTCCAACCGGTAAGAGTTAGACAATATCCTATACAGTTAGAAGCTAGGAAAGGGGTAGCACCATTAATTGCAAAATTTTTGATGCACAATGTGTTAGAAGAATGTGAATCTGAATATAATACACCAATATTTCCTATAAGAAAACCTAACGGAGATTATAGGTTAGTTCAAGATTTAAGAGCTGTAAACGAAATAGTTAAAGATATACATCCAGTAGTAGCAAATCCTTATACATTGTTAACATCTGTGGCAGAACAATTTAGATACTTTTCTGTAATTGATTTAAAAGATGCTTTCTTCTGCATCCCATTGGCATTACAAAGTAGGAAATTATTTGCGTTTGAATGGGAAAATCCGGATACAGGACGAAAACGACAGCTGACCTGGACCAGGTTACCACAAGGCTTCAAAAACAGTCCTACAATATTTGGGAATCAGCTGGCACGAGAACTGGAGGATTGGAAGGAGCAAGGATATTTTCAATTACCATCAAAAGCATACTTATTGTTGCAATATGTGGATGACATTTTCGTGGCGACAGAAAGGTATGAAAACTGCATTACTGTTACAGTTGCGTGATTAAATTTACTGGGACAGAGCGGTTATCGAGTTTCTAAGGAAAAAGCCCAAATTGCCCGGGAAAAAGTGATATATCTGGGATGTGAAATTTCCCAAGGACAAAGACGGTTGGGGGTGAATAGAATACAAGCGATTTGTGCCATCCCTGAACCTAGAAATTTGCACGAGTTACGAACTTTTCTAGGAATGACAGGGTGGTGCAGACTCTGGATTTTGAATTATGGACTGTTAGCCAAACCACTGTATGCAGCTTTAAAAGAGCCACAATTAGTTTGGAGTTTAGAGTGTAAAAGGGCTTTTCAAGACTTAAAACAGGCTCTGCAAGAAGCCCCAGCATTAGGATTGCCTGATTTGACAAAAACATTTCAACTCTTTGTACATGAGCGGCAACGACTAGCGCTTGGAGTTTTAACTCAACGAATTGGATCATGGAAGAGACCGGTGGGCTATTTTTCCAAGCAGTTGGATACGGTAAGTGCCGGATGGCCTTCTTGCCTCCGAGCAGTGGCTGCTACTGTAATGTTAGTCCAAGAAGCTAGAAAATTGACATTGGGAACAAAAATGGAAGTATTTGTGCCCCACATGGTGATTGCAGTTTTGGAACAAAAGGGGGGTCATTGGTTGTCATCCGGTAGAATGTTGAAATATCAAGCAATATTGAGAGAACAGGATGATATATTTTTAAAGATAACAACATGTTTGAATCCCGCTGAATTTTTAGGTAGCAAAATAGAGGAAGGCGAGCTGGAACATGATTGTATTGAGGTGATCGAACAAACTTACGCCAGTAGGGTAGATCTGAAAGATATTCCCCTTGTAAATCCTGACTGGACATTATTTACAGACGGTAGCAGCTTTGTTGAGAATGGAACACGATATTCTGGATATGCTGTGGTTACTAAGCTTGAAGTAATTGAAGCAAAGGCATTAATGCCAGGAACGTCAGCGCAAAAGGCAGAACTGGTCGCTCTAATTCGGGCTTTAATACCGAGTACGGATAAGAGAGTGAATATTTGGACAGATTCTAAATACGCTTTTGGAATAATACATATACATGGAGCTTTATGGAAGGAAAGAGGATTGTTGACGGCTCAAGGTAGTATTATTAAATATCGAACCGAGATCTTACAGTTATTAGAGGCTGTGGTACTACCTCAGCAAGTGGCTGTAATGCATTGTCGAGGACATCAGAGGGATGGCAGCGATGTGGCACAAGGAAACATGAAGGCAGACCAGGCAGCCAAAATTGCTGCACGGCAAGTATGGACTGAATTAGCTCTAATACCTACTAAGGTAAGCCCGATTACTGCTCATCTCTCTGTAAATCCCTTTTATACCCAAGAAGATGAAAAATTAGCCGATTTGGTAAAGGCACAGAAGAATTCACATGGATGGTATGTAACAGGTAATGGACAAGTAGTAGTGCCTGCTACAATTATGAAACGAATAATACAAACTGAACATAATAAATGCCATTGGGGAGCAGAAGCATTGGTGCAGTTTTTAAAGCGGAGCATTATATCTGCACAAATGTTAACAATAGCAAAAGGGGTGAATGCGAAGTGTCCAGTATGTTTAAAGAATAATCCGGTAATACGAAAACAAATTCAAATGGGAACTTTGAAAGTGGGAATAGAACCAGGTGACTATTGGCAAGTGGATTTTGCAGAATTACCTAAATCAAAAGGGTTTCAGTATTTATTGGTATACGTATGTACCTTTTCAGGGTGGCTAGAAGCATTTCCCTGTAGAACGAATCAAGCTAGAGAAGTAGTAAAAACTTTGTTAAAAGAGATCATACCTAGATTTGGGGTACCTTTAGGAATTTCTTCAGATCGAGGCCCACACTTTATAGCTAAAATAGTACAGGAAATTAGTGAAATGCTTGGAATTAGCTGGGATTTACATACACCATGGAGGCCACAATCTAGTGGAAAGGTAGAAAGGATGAATCAAACATTAAAAGGACAAATTAAAAAGATATGCCAGGAAGCTCAAATCCAATGGCCACAGGCATTGCCCCTTGCTTTATTGAGAATTCGTATAAAACCTAGAGAAGGGTTGTCTGTAAGTCCCTATGAAATTCTGTACGGTAAGCCATATACTGCACCAACGAAGGGAATGGGAAGTGCAGATTTACACCTCCAAGGAGATCAAGATGTTTATAGTTATATAATTTCTTTAAGCAGATTACTCACAGCCTTACGTGCCGCGATCATCTGGAATCGCCCTTTGCCGTTGGAGAATCAACCAGGAGACCAAGCGTATGTTCGAAATTGGCAAACGGAGCCTTTAAAGGAACAGTGGCATGGACTTTATTTGGTACTATTGATAACATTTACCGCTGTGAAAGTAGCAGGAATTGATAATTGGATTCATTATACCAGAGTGAAGAAGGTACCATCACAATGGGGGGTAAAAATGATCACTCCTACAAAACTGAGATTTACATCTTGGTAATACTATGCTGGGTAGGATTAAGTAATGGTTTCGCTCAAATAATACATACATATGCTACTGTACATGTAGAAGAACGAATGGATGTAAATTTGACTTGTGATTTTGTTGGAGATATGAGAAGTTCAATCCAAGACATTAGTTGCTATTGGCAGAAGAATGAGTCCAAATTGTCAGCTGGGTTTACAATCCGATGGGACAGTGATACACGAAGGGGTACTATGATTTTATCATTGCGAAATGTAAGTAAGACAGATGTAGGAAACTACACCTGTATTGTTTGGATTAAAGAGAGTTTTGATTATGGAAAAAGGGCATTAGAGGTTACTGCAAAATCAGAACCTATGCAGAAAAGAAACAGAGCCAGGAGAGAGTTAAAAGATTTGGAAAAAGACGAAATGCAACCAATACAAATAATCCAGGCGCCACAACAGGAAACACAAGAAAATCTAATGCAAAAGAAAGTTAGCTGAAAAACACCCAGTCTAGAACTGTACAAAAGTATACACTTGTGACACCCCGAAAGTGAAGTTACCTTTCCACCTGTGGTCCTTGCATTAAGGACAGGTTGTGCCTGTAGAGGAATTAAATACTCCATGAGTGAACCTGTAATACAATTCGGAGTGGGAATAGATTGTAGAACTACGATCAGGAGCACAGGAAATTTAGTTTGGGTTACCAGTGATGGACAATGGACGACTCACCTCCCCTTGGATGGGTTGGTGACTGAAATAACTTTAGGGTTACCAACTCTCTGCCCAATTTGGAAGAAAGCGCCATTTAAGGGTAGATTAGAAAATTTATGGATAATGAAGAGAGAAATAAAGGATGATGATGATTGGCAAGAACCATCATCCGGTGTGAAGTTAGGTTGGGCTTTAGAATCATTGTTTGCTCCAATTAGTACTTATCGGAATAGAGAAATGTTGTACCGGTTGTTAGGACAAACGGAAAGGCTAGCAAGAGTGACTAAAGAAGGATTTAAGGAAATAAACTTACAATTACAGGCAACCACAAAAATGACCCTGCAAAATAGAATGGCATTAGATATGCTGTTGCTAAAAGAACATGGAGTATGTGGTTATTTACGAGATAAGATTGATCATTGTTGTGTACATATTCCGAATGTTACAGCCGCGGCAGAACGTGATTTGTCTCAGCTAACGCAAATTGAACGTGCAACTGAGGAAGAAAGAGAAGAAAGTGCCCATAATTGGGTGGCTGCTTTAGCAAAGTCATTTGGATTGAACATCTCTGGTTGGGTAGCATCTTTAATTCAATGGTGTATAATAATTATAATTATTATGTTAGCTATTATGGGAGTGTTGCGTTTGATTCAAAATATTGTTAATAAGGAACGGCAACACTTGGGGAAAATTTTAAAAGCTGTTACCAGGAAGAATCATGAACTTCCCCCGAGATATGAAGACATTGGAAATAATTCATTGCAGCTACAATCACCAGTTTGAGACGGTCCAAAGAATATGGAAATCTGCGGAACTGATGATGAAAATCCTTGCAGTCTGGAAGACTTGAAGTATTTTCAAAGGGGGGAATTGTTACATTATATTGATTAGAATAGGTTATACTTGGTAGACAAGATGAAGGTATAATTGCAGGTGTTGGGTACAGTACAATCTGATGAACTGGGTACAGTACAATCTGATGAACTGGGTACAGCACAATCTGATGAACTAGGTAAATGATAAGCAAATCTTGGCAACAGTAACTGAAGAAACTATAAATGGGAAACAATCATGTAGCTTAGCAATTCTGTTGATTATGTTACGTAACCGAACACTATAAATATTAACCAAGTTAAACGGGGATTTGGGATTCTCAGCTTTGGACATGAGTCCCTGAGACCCCGGGCCCCGAATAAAGCACCGCATATAACTGCTTTCGTAGTTATGTGTTTCTTTACGGGCAACAGTTTTCTGGCGACCCAGATGGGACTTCGGGAGTAGTGTTGACGGTTCGCTTTCCGATTTTGCTCCGTGCCGGCACCGAGGAATTCTCAGGGAGCCATCGGCTGCGCCCGCTCTGCGCTGCTCCTGACGTCCCAAAGTGGTAAGCCCGAAGGTGCTTTATTGTAATATTTGGTCGGGTGCCTGCCTAATAAGACGTGACGGCGATTCACGCAAGGTTGGGCTAACGAGCTCGAGGTCTGGTCTGTGGAAGCCTAGGCGCTGGCCGTCAGACGGAGCGAAAGCCCCGCAGGTCCAGCACTCACGGACATACGTGGCTGTCTCGTGAGTTTGGTTTGGTCTTTTGTTTCCCATCAGAGGCTATCTTTCCGTTTTCTACCCCGTAGATTTAGTGTGTGTGTGTGTGGAGTGAGTGTGTAAGACCATGGTAATACCGGATAATTCTCCGTTAGGATGTTTATTAAAGCATTGGAAAAGTGCGGGATATTTTCAGAGTATGAGTAAAAGTCGATTTATAGATTATTGTACGAATTGGTGGCCACAATATGAGTATGATGGACCCCGGTGGCCTGAACACGGAAGTTTAGATCCGGGTGTTATAGGTCCATTAATGAGATATTGTTAAGAACTTGAAAAATGGGATGAAGTACCATATGTTGATCTATTTTATGATATACGTAATCATCCAGATATGCAGAGAGAATGTGGAATGTTGTTGGTACATCCCGAAAAAAAGATAAAACAAAATGTGAAGGATGTGTAGGTAATAAGAAGTGTATGACTTGTTTGGCAATACAAAATTCAATAAGAGAGCCAGAGGATGTATCACTTTTAGCATCACCGACGGCCCCTGTGATGTCCGATATAGATGCAGGAGACGATAGTGATACTGATAGTATTAAGGCGGTAAAACCGTCAGAATCAATTAATACTGGAGCGATCCAGATTAAGTTAACACCGAAGGGTTCGCCAGGGCATTCATCATGCCCAAGACAAGCGCAACGAACCCCAATTGCACAGAGAACAAGACAAGGGAGGAAGGAACAAGAGCAAAACAGTAAAGTATTATTAGCCCCTTTACGAGAGGCAATTTCGGGGACTGATAAAGTATATGGGAAAGTTCCTTTTTCCCCAGGAGATTTAGTAATTTGGAAGCAATCAGCTGGAAAGTGTACAATAATAGGAAAAAAAAAAAAAAAAAACAAACCACAAAGAGAAATCAGGCAGGATTATTAGCAATGTTACAACGAGTAAATCAAGGAATAAGAGGCAGAAGTAGAGGACGAGGTCGAGGAGGATACAGGGTAGGAGGCATGCGGGGAATACCTCAAAATCAGCTAGGGATAAATCAGTGTGCGTTTTGCAGACAACAGGGACATTGGAAAAATGAGTGCCCAGTGAAAATGAATTTGGCCCAGCAGACTTCAGTAGGAGGAACACCAATGGCAGAAACAATGATGTTAGGACATTTGGGGCAACATAGTAGCTGACTAAGTGATGGATTAAAAGTGACAACAGAAATTGATGGGGAAGAGAAACAATTATTGGTAGATACTGGGGCAACTTATTCTGTTTTAAATACTTGTTTAGGAAAGATAGGAGATACGATGATAACTGTGGTAGGAGCTACAGGAAAAACAGAGCAACGGCCCTTTCTGCGGCCATTGCATCTAAATTTTAGGGGTAAAGAATTAGATCATGAATTTCTCTATGTACCGGATTGTCCTACATCTTTGTTAGGACGAGATTTATTGTCAAGATTTAATGCTAAAATAATATTTGAAAATGGAAAAGCTAAGTTGCAGATACCTGAGGAAGAAATAGCTAGAATATTTATAGTAAAAGAAATAGCTAATACAACAATACCAATAGAGGTAGAAAACGCTGTAGTACCATGGGTATGGGAGACACAAGTACCGGGATTAGCGAAAGCAGCAAAACCTGTCATAGTAGAATTGAAAGAAGGTGTCCAACCGGTAAGAGTTAGACAATATCCTATACAGTTAGAAGCTAGGAAAGGGGTAGCACCATTAATTGCAAAATTTTTGATGCACAATGTGTTAGAAGAATGTGAATCTGAATATAATACACCAATATTTCCTATAAGAAAACCTAACGGAGATTATAGGTTAGTTCAAGATTTAAGAGCTGTAAACGAAATAGTTAAAGATATACATCCAGTAGTAGCAAATCCTTATACATTGTTAACATCTGTGGCAGAACAATTTAGATACTTTTCTGTAATTGATTTAAAAGATGCTTTCTTCTGCATCCCATTGGCATTACAAAGTAGGAAATTATTTGCGTTTGAATGGGAAAATCCGGATACAGGACGAAAACGACAGCTGACCTGGACCAGGTTACCACAAGGCTTCAAAAACAGTCCTACAATGTTTGGGAATCAACTGGCACGAGAACTGGAGGATTGGAAGGAGCAAGGATATTTTCAATTACCATCAAAAGCATACTTATTGTTGCAATATGTGGATGACATTTTTGTGGCGACAGAAAGGTATGAAAACTGCATTACTGTTACAGTTGCGTTATTAAATTTACTGGGACAGAGCGGTTATCGAGTTTCTAAGGAAAAAGCCCAAATTGCCCAGGAAAAAGTGATATATCTGGGATGTGAAATTTCCCAAGGACAAAGACGGTTGGGGGTGAATAGAATACAAGCGATTTGTGCCATCCCTGAACCTAGAAATTTGCACGAGTTACGAACTTTTCTAGGAATGACAGGGTGGTGCAGACTCTGGATTTTGAATTATGGACTGTTAGCCAAACCACTGTATGCAGCTTTAAAAGAGCCACAATTAGTTTGGAGTTTAGAGTGTAAAAGGGCTTTTCAAGACTTAAAACAGGCTCTGCAAGAAGCCCCAGCATTAGGATTGCCTGATTTGACAAAAACATTTCAACTCTTTGTACATGAGCGGCAACGACTAGCGCTTGGAGTTTTAACTCAACGAATTGGATCATGGAAGAGACCGGTGGGCTATTTTTCCAAGCAGTTGGATATGGTAAGTGCCGGATGGCCTTCTTGCCTCCGAGCAGTGGCTGCTACTGTAATGTTAGTCCAAGAAGCTAGAAAATTGACACTGGGAACAAAAATGGAAGTATTTGTGCCCCACATGGTGATTGCAGTTTTGGAACAAAAGGGGGGTCATTGGTTGTCATCCAGTAGAATGTTGAAATATCAAGCAATATTGAGAGAACAGGATGATATATTTTTAAAGATAACAACATGTTTGAATCCCGCTGAATTTTTAGGTAGCAAAATAGAGGAAGGCGAGCTGGAACATGATTGTATTGAGGTGATCGAACAAACTTACGCCAGTAGGGTAGATCTGAAAGATATTCCCCTTGTAAATCCTGACTGGACATTATTTACAGACGGTAGCAGCTTTGTTGAGAATGGAACACGATATTCTGGATATGCTGTGGTTACTAAGCTTGAAGTAATTGAAGCAAAGGCATTAATGCCAGGAACGTCAGCGCAAAAGGCAGAACTGGTCGCTCTAATTCGGGCTTTAATACCGAGTACGGATAAGAGAGTGAATATTTGGACAGATTCTAAATACGCTTTTGGAATAATACATATACATGGAGCTTTATGGAAGGAAAGAGGATTGTTGACGGCTCAAGGTAGTATTATTAAATATCGAACCGAGATCTTACAGTTATTAGAGGCTGTGGTACTACCTCAGCAAGTGGCTGTAATGCATTGTCGAGGACATCAGAGGGATGGCAGCGATGTGGCACAAGGAAACATGAAGGCAGACCAGGCAGCCAAAATTGCTGCACGGCAAGTATGGACTGAATTAGCTCTAATACCTACTAAGGTAAGCCCGATTACTGCTCATCTCTCTGTAAATCCCTTTTATACCCAAGAAGATGAAAAATTAGCCGATTTGGTAAAGGCACAGAAGAATTCACATGGATGGTATGTAACAGGTAATGGACAAGTAGTAGTGCCTGCTACAATTATGAAACGAATAATACAAACTGAACATAATAAATGCCATTGGGGAGCAGAAGCATTGGTGCAGTTTTTAAAGCGGAGCATTATATCTGCACAAATGTTAACAATAGCAAAAGGGGTGAATGCGAAGTGTCCAGTATGTTTAAAGAATAATCCGGTAATACGAAAACAAATTCCAATGGGAACTTTGAAAGTGGGAATAGAACCAGGTGACTATTGGCAAGTGGATTTTGCAGAATTACCTAAATCAAAAGGGTTTCAGTATTTATTGGTATACGTATGTACCTTTTCAGGGTGGCTAGAAGCATTTCCCTGTAGAACGAATCAAGCTAGAGAAGTAGTAAAAACTTTGTTAAAAGAGATCATACCTAGATTTGGGGTACCTTTAGGAATTTCTTCAGATCGAGGCCCACACTTTATAGCTAAAATAGTACAGGAAATTAGTGAAATGCTTGGAATTAGCTGGGATTTACATACACCATGGAGGCCACAATCTAGTGGAAAGGTAGAAAGGATGAATCAAACATTAAAAGGACAAATTAAAAAGATATGCCAGGAAGCTCAAATCCAATGGCCACAGGCATTGCCCCTTGCTTTATTGAGAATTCGTATAAAACCTAGAGAAGGGTTGTCTGTAAGTCCCTATGAAATTCTGTACGGTAAGCCATATACTGCACCAACGAAGGGAATGGGAAGTGCAGATTTACACCTCCAAGGAGATCAAGATGTTTATAGTTATATAATTTCTTTAAGCAGATTACTCACAGCCTTACGTGCCGCGATCATCTGGAATCGCCCTTTGCCGTTGGAGAATCAACCAGGAGACCAAGCGTATGTTCGAAATTGGCAAACGGAGCCTTTAAAGGAACAGTGGCATGGACTTTATTTGGTACTATTGATAACATTTACCGCTGTGAAAGTAGCAGGAATTGATAATTGGATTCATTATACCAGAGTGAAGAAGGTACCATCACAATGGGGGGTAAAAATGATCACTCCTACAAAACTGAGATTTACATCTTGGTAATACTATGCTGGGTAGGATTAAGTAATGGTTTCGCTCAAATAATACATACATATGCTACTGTACATATAGAAGAACGAATGGATGTAAATTTGACTTGTGATTTTGTTGGAGATATGAGAAGTTCAATCCAAGACATTAGTTGCTATTGGCAGAAGAATGAGTCCAAATTGTCAACTGGGTTTACAATCCGATGGGACAGTGATACACGAAGGGGTACTATGATTTTATCATTGCGAAATGTAAGTAAGACAGATGTAGGAAACTACACCTGTATTGTTTGGATTAAAGAGAGTTTTGATTATGGAAAAAGGGCATTAGAGGTTACTGCAAAATCAGAACCTATGCAGAAAAGAAACAGAGCCAGGAGAGAGTTAAAAGATTTGGAAAAAGACGAAATGCAACCAATACAAATAATCCAGGCGCCACAACAGGAAACACAAGAAAATCTAATGCAAAAGAAAGTTAGCTGAAAAACACCCAGTCTAGAACTGTACAAAAGTATACACTTGTGACACCCCGAAAGTGAAGTTACCTTTCCACCTGTGGTCCTTGCATTAAGGACAGGTTGTGCCTGTAGAGGAATTAAATACTCCATGAGTGAACCTGTAATACAATTCGGAGTGGGAATAGATTGTAGAACTACGATCAGGAGCACAGGAAATTTAGTTTGGGTTACCAGTGATGGACAATGGACGACTCACCTCCCCTTGGATGGGTTGGTGACTGAAATAACTTTAGGGTTACCAACTCTCTGCCCAATTTGGAAGAAAGCGCCATTTAAGGGTAGATTAGAAAATTTATGGATAATGAAGAGAGAAATAAAGGATGATGATGATTGGCAAGAACCATCATCCGGTGTGAAGTTAGGTTGGGCTTTAGAATCATTGTTTGCTCCAATTAGTACTTATCGGAATAGAGAAATGTTGTACCGGTTGTTAGGACAAACGGAAAGGCTAGCAAGAGTGACTAAAGAAGGATTTAAGGAAATAAACTTACAATTACAGGCAACCACAAAAATGACCCTGCAAAATAGAATGGCATTAGATATGCTGTTGCTAAAAGAACATGGAGTATGTGGTTATTTACGAGATAAGATTGATCATTGTTGTGTACATATTCCGAATGTTACAGCCGCGGTAGAACGTGATTTGTCTCAGCTAACGCAAATTGAACATGCAACTGAGGAAGAAAGAGAAGAAAGTACCCATAATTGGGTTGCTGCTTTAGCAAAGTCATTTGGATTGAACATCTCTGGTTGGGTAGCATCTTTAATTCAATGGTGTATAATAATTATAATTATTATGTTAGCTATTATGGGAGTGTTGCGTTTGATTCAAAATATTGTTAATAAGGAACGGCAACACTTGGGGAAAATTTTAAAAGCTGTTACCAGGAAGAATCATGAACTTCCCCCGAGATATGAAGACATTGGAAATAATTCATTGCAGCTACAATCACCAGTTTGAGACGGTCCAAAGAATATGGAAATCTGCGGAACTGATGATGAAAATCCTTGCAGTCTGGAAGACTTGAAGTATTTTCAAAGGGGGGAATGGTTACATTATATTGATTAGAATAGGTTATACTTGGTAGACAAGATGAAGGTATAATTGCAGGTGTTGGGTACAGTACAATCTGATGAACTAGGTAAATGATAAGCAAATCTTGGCAACAGTAACTGAAGAAACTATAAATGGGAAACAATCATGTAGCTTAGCAATTCTGTTGATTATGTTACGTAACCGAACACTATAAATATTAACCAAGTTAAACGGGGATTTGGGATTCTCAGCTTTGGACATGAGTCCCTGAGACCCCGGGCCCCGAATAAAGCACCGCATATAACTGCTTTCGTAGTTATGTGTTTCTTTACGGGCAACAGTTTTCTGGCGACCCAGATGGGACTTCGGGAGTAGTGTTGACGGTTCGCTTTCCGATTTTGCTCCGTGCCGGCACCGAGGAATTCTCGGGGAGCCATCGGCTGCGCCCGCTCTGCGCTGCTCCTGACGTCCCAAAGTGGTAAGCCCGAAGGTGCTTTATTGTAATATTTGGTCGGGTGCCTGCCTAATAAGACGTGACGGCGATTCACGCAAGGTTGGGCTAACGAGCTTGAGGTCTGGTCTGTGGAAGCCTAGGCGCTGGCCGTCAGACGGAGCGAAAGCCCCGCAGGTCCAGCACTCACGGACATACGTGGCTGTCTCGTGAGTTTGGTTTGGTCTTTTGTTTCCCATCAGAGGCTATCTTTCCGTTTTCTACCCCGTAGATTTAGTGTGTGTGTGTGTGTGTGGAGTGAGTGTGTAAGACCATGGTAATACCGGATAATTCTCCGTTAGGATGTTTATTAAAGCATTGGAAAAGTGCGGGATATTTTCAGAGTATGAGTAAAAGTCGATTTATAGATTATTGTACGAATTGGTGGCCACAATATGAGTATGATGGACCCCGGTGGCCTGAACACGGAAGTTTAGATCCGGGTGTTATAGGTCCATTAATGAGATATTGTTAAGAACTTGAAAAATGGGATGAAGTACCATATGTTGATCTATTTTATGATATACGTAATCATCCAGATATGCAGAGAGAATGTGGAATGTTGTTGGTACATCCCGAAAAAAAGATAAAACAAAATGTGAAGGATGTGTAGGTAATAAGAAGTGTATGACTTGTTTGGCAATACAAAATTCAATAAGAGAGCCAGAGGAGGTATCACTTTTAGCATCACCGACGGCCCCTGTGATGTCCGATATAGATGCAGGGGACGATAGTGATACTGATAGTATTAAGGCGGTAAAACCGTCAGAATCAATTAATACTGGAGCGATCCAGATTAAGTTAACACCGAAGGGTTCGCCAGGGCATTCATCATGCCCAAGACAAGCGCAACGAACCCCAATTGCACAGAGAACAAGACAAGGGAGGAAGGAACAAGAGCAAAACAGTAAAGTATTATTAGCCCCTTTACGAGAGGCAATTTCGGGGACTGATAAAGTATATGGGAAAGTTCCTTTTTCCCCAGGAGATTTAGTAATTTGGAAGCAATCAGCTGGAAAGTGTACAATAATAGGAAAAAAAAAAAAAAAACAAACCACAAAGAGAAATCAGGCAGGATTATTAGCAATGTTACAACGAGTAAATCAAGGAATAAGAGGCAGAAGTAGAGGACGAGGTCGAGGAGGATACAGGGTAGGAGGCATGCGGGGAATACCTCAAAATCAGCTAGGGATAAATCAGTGTGCGTTTTGCAGACAACAGGGACATTGGAAAAATGAGTGCCCAGTGAAAATGAATTTGGCCCAGCAGACTTCAGTAGGAGGAACACCAATGGCAGAAACAATGATGTTAGGACATTTGGGGCAACATAGTAGCTGACTAAGTGATGGATTAAAAGTGACAACAGAAATTGATGGGGAAGAGAAACAATTATTGGTAGATACTGGGGCAACTTATTCTGTTTTAAATACTTGTTTAGGAAAGATAGGAGATACGATGATAACTGTGGTAGGAGCTACAGGAAAAACAGAGCAACGGCCCTTTCTGCGGCCATTGCATCTAAATTTTAGGGGTAAAGAATTAGATCATGAATTTCTCTATGTACCGGATTGTCCTACATCTTTGTTAGGACGAGATTTATTGTCAAGATTTAATGCTAAAATAATATTTGAAAATGGAAAAGCTAAGTTGCAGATACCTGAGGAAGAAATAGCTAGAATATTTATAGTAAAAGAAATAGCTAATACAACAATACCAATAGAGGTAGAAAACGCTGTAGTACCATGGGTATGGGAGACACAAGTACCGGGATTAGCGAAAGCAGCAAAACCTGTCATAGTAGAATTGAAAGAAGGTGTCCAACCGGTAAGAGTTAGACAATATCCTATACAGTTAGAAGCTAGGAAAGGGGTAGCACCATTAATTGCAAAATTTTTGATGCACAATGTGTTAGAAGAATGTGAATCTGAATATAATACACCAATATTTCCTATAAGAAAACCTAACGGAGATTATAGGTTAGTTCAAGATTTAAGAGCTGTAAACGAAATAGTTAAAGATATACATCCAGTAGTAGCAAATCCTTATACATTGTTAACATCTGTGGCAGAACAATTTAGATACTTTTCTGTAATTGATTTAAAAGATGCTTTCTTCTGCATCCCATTGGCATTACAAAGTAGGAAATTATTTGCGTTTGAATGGGAAAATCCGGATACAGGACGAAAACGACAGCTGACCTGGACCAGGTTACCACAAGGCTTCAAAAACAGTCCTACAATATTTGGGAATCAGCTGGCACGAGAACTGGAGGATTGGAAGGAGCAAGGATATTTTCAATTACCATCAAAAGCATACTTATTGTTGCAATATGTGGATGACATTTTTGTGGCGACAGAAAGGTATGAAAACTGCATTACTGTTACAGTTGCGTGATTAAATTTACTGGGACAGAGCGGTTATCGAGTTTCTAAGGAAAAAGCCCAAATTGCCCAGGAAAAAGTGATATATCTGGGATGTGAAATTTCCCAAGGACAAAGACGGTTGGGGGTGAATAGAATACAAGCGATTTGTGCCATCCCTGAACCTAGAAATTTGCACGAGTTACGAACTTTTCTAGGAATGACAGGGTGGTGCAGACTCTGGATTTTGAATTATGGACTGTTAGCCAAACCACTGTATGCAGCTTTAAAAGAGCCACAATTAGTTTGGAGTTTAGAGTGTAAAAGGGCTTTTCAAGACTTAAAACAGGCTCTGCAAGAAGCCCCAGCATTAGGATTGCCTGATTTTGACAAAAACATTTCAACTCTTTGTACATGAGCGGCAACGACTAGCGCTTGGAGTTTTAACTCAACGAATTGGATCATGGAAGAGACCGGTGGGCTATTTTTCCAAGCAGTTGGATACGGTAAGTGCCGGATGGCCTTCTTGCCTCCGAGCAGTGGCTGCTACTGTAATGTTAGTCCAAGAAGCTAGAAAATTGACATTGGGAACAAAAATGGAAGTATTTGTGCCCCACATGGTGATTGCAGTTTTGGAACAAAAGGGGGGTCATTGGTTGTCATCCGGTAGAATGTTGAAATATCAAGCAATATTGAGAGAACAGGATGATATATTTTTAAAGATAACAACATGTTTGAATCCCGCTGAATTTTTAGGTAGCAAAATAGAGGAAGGCGAGCTGGAACATGATTGTATTGAGGTGATCGAACAAACTTACGCCAGTAGGGTAGATCTGAAAGATATTCCCCTTGTAAATCCTGACTGGACATTATTTACAGACGGTAGCAGCTTTGTTGAGAATGGAACACGATATTCTGGATATGCTGTGGTTACTAAGCTTGAAGTAATTGAAGCAAAGGCATTAATGCCAGGAACGTCAGCGCAAAAGGCAGAACTGGTCGCTCTAATTCGGGCTTTAATACCGAGTACGGATAAGAGAGTGAATATTTGGACAGATTCTAAATACGCTTTTGGAATAATACATATACATGGAGCTTTATGGAAGGAAAGAGGATTGTTGACGGCTCAAGGTAGTATTATTAAATATCGAACCGAGATCTTACAGTTATTAGAGGCTGTGGTACTACCTCAGCAAGTGGCTGTAATGCATTGTCGAGGACATCAGAGGGATGGCAGCGATGTGGCACAAGGAAACATGAAGGCAGACCAGGCAGCCAAAATTGCTGCACGGCAAGTATGGACTGAATTAGCTCTAATACCTACTAAGGTAAGCCCGATTACTGCTCATCTCTCTGTAAATCCCTTTTATACCCAAGAAGATGAAAAATTAGCCGATTTGGTAAAGGCACAGAAGAATTCACATGGATGGTATGTAACAGGTAATGGACAAGTAGTAGTGCCTGCTACAATTATGAAACGAATAATACAAACTGAACATAATAAATGCCATTGGGGAGCAGAAGCATTGGTGCAGTTTTTAAAGCGGAGCATTATATCTGCACAAATGTTAACAATAGCAAAAGGGGTGAATGCGAAGTGTCCAGTATGTTTAAAGAATAATCCGGTAATACGAAAACAAATTCCAATGGGAACTTTGAAAGTGGGAATAGAACCAGGTGACTATTGGCAAGTGGATTTTGCAGAATTACCTAAATCAAAAGGGTTTAAGTATTTATTGGTATACGTATGTACCTTTTCAGGGTGGCTAGAAGCATTTCCCTGTAGAACGAATCAAGCTAGAGAAGTAGTAAAAACTTTGTTAAAAGAGATCATACCTAGATTTGGGGTACCTTTAGGAATTTCTTCAGATCGAGGCCCACACTTTATAGCTAAAATAGTACAGGAAATTAGTGAAATGCTTGGAATTAGCTGGGATTTACATACACCATGGAGGCCACAATCTAGTGGAAAGGTAGAAAGGATGAATCAAACATTAAAAGGACAAATTAAAAAGATATGCCAGGAAGCTCAAATCCAATGGCCACAGGCATTGCCCCTTGCTTTATTGAGAATTCGTATAAAACCTAGAGAAGGGTTGTCTGTAAGTCCCTATGAAATTCTGTACGGTAAGCCATATACTGCACCAACGAAGGGAATGGGAAGTGCAGATTTACACCTCCAAGGAGATCAAGATGTTTATAGTTATATAATTTCTTTAAGCAGATTACTCACAGCCTTACGTGCCGCGATCATCTGGAATCGCCCTTTGCCGTTGGAGAATCAACCAGGAGACCAAGCGTATGTTCGAAATTGGCAAACGGAGCCTTTAAAGGAACAGTGGCATGGACTTTATTTGGTACTATTGATAACATTTACCGCTGTGAAAGTAGCAGGAATTGATAATTGGATTCATTATACCAGAGTGAAGAAGGTACCATCACAATGGGGGGTAAAAATGATCACTCCTACAAAACTGAGATTTACATCTTGGTAATACTATGCTGGGTAGGATTAAGTAATGGTTTCGCTCAAATAATACATACATATGCTACTGTACATGTAGAAGAACGAATGGATGTAAATTTGACTTGTGATTTTGTTGGAGATATGAGAAGTTCAATCCAAGACATTAGTTGCTATTGGCAGAAGAATGAGTCCAAATTGTCAACTGGGTTCACAATCCGATGGGATAGTGATACACGAAGGGGTACTATGATTTTATCATTGCGAAATGTAAGTAAGACAGATGTAGGAAACTACACCTGTATTGTTTGGATTAAAGAGAGTTTTGATTATGGAAAAAGGGCATTAGAGGTTACTGCAAAATCAGAACCTATGCAGAAAAGAAACAGAGCCAGGAGAGAGTTAAAAGATTTGGAAAAAGACGAAATGCAACCAATACAAATAATCCAGGCGCCACAACAGGAAACACAAGAAAATCTAATGCAAAAGAAAGTTAGCTGAAAAACACCCAGTCTAGAACTGTACAAAAGTATACACTTGTGACACCCCGAAAGTGAAGTTACCTTTCCACCTGTGGTCCTTGCATTAAGGACAGGTTGTGCCTGTAGAGGAATTAAATACTCCATGAGTGAACCTGTAATACAATTCGGAGTGGGAATAGATTGTAGAACTACGATCAGGAGCACAGGAAATTTAGTTTGGGTTACCAGTGATGGACAATGGACGACTCACCTCCCCTTGGATGGGTTGGTGACTGAAATAACTTTAGGGTTACCAACTCTCTGCCCAATTTGGAAGAAAGCGCCATTTAAGGGTAGATTAGAAAATTTATGGATAATGAAGAGAGAAATAAAGGATGATGATGATTGGCAAGAACCATCATCCGGTGTGAAGTTAGGTTGGGCTTTAGAATCATTGTTTGCTCCAATTAGTACTTATCGGAATAGAGAAATGTTGTACCGGTTGTTAGGACAAACGGAAAGGCTAGCAAGAGTGACTAAAGAAGGATTTAAGGAAATAAACTTACAATTACAGGCAACCACAAAAATGACCCTGCAAAATAGAATGGCATTAGATATGCTGTTGCTAAAAGAACATGGAGTATGTGGTTATTTACGAGATAAGATTGATCATTGTTGTGTACATATTCCGAATGTTACAGCCGCGGCAGAACGTGATTTGTCTCAGCTAACGCAAATTGAACGTGCAACTGAGGAAGAAAGAGAAGAAAGTACCCATAATTGGGTGGCTGCTTTAGCAAAGTCATTTGGATTGAACATCTCTGGTTGGGTAGCATCTTTAATTCAATGGTGTATAATAATTATAATTATTATGTTAGCTATTATGGGAGTGTTGCGTTTGATTCAAAATATTGTTAATAAGGAACGGCAACACTTGGGGAAAATTTTAAAAGCTGTTACCAGGAAGAATCATGAACTTCCCCCGAGATATGAAGACATTGGAAATAATTCATTGCAGCTACAATCACCAGTTTGAGACGGTCCAAAGAATATGGAAATCTGCGGAACTGATGATGAAAATCCTTGCAGTCTGGAAGACTTGAAGTATTTTCAAAGGGGGGAATGGTTACATTATATTGATTAGAATAGGTTATACTTGGTAGACAAGATGAAGGTATAATTGCAGGTGTTGGGTACAGTACAATCTGATGAAGTGGGTACAGCACAATCTGATGAACTAGGTAAATGATAAGCAAATCTTGGCAACAGTAACTGAAGAAACTATAAATGGGAAACAATCATGTAGCTTAGCAATTCTGTTGATTATGTTACGTAACCGAACACTATAAATATTAACCAAGTTAAACGGGGATTTGGGATTCTCAGCTTTGGACATGAGTCCCTGAGACCCCGGGCCCCGAATAAAGCACCGCATATAACTGCTTTCGTAGTTATGTGTTTCTTTACGGGCAACAGTTTTCTGGCGACCCAGATGGGACTTCGGGAGTAGTGTTGACGGTTCGCTTTCCGATTTTGCTCCGTGCCGGCACCGAGGAATTCTCGGGGAGCCATCGGCTGCGCCCGCTCTGCGCTGCTCCTGACGTCCCAAAGTGGTAAGCCCGAAGGTGCTTTATTGTAATATTTGGTCGGGTGCCTGCCTAATAAGACGTGACGGCGATTCACGCAAGGTTGGGCTAACGAGCTTGAGGTCTGGTCTGTGGAAGCCTAGGCGCTGGCCGTCAGACGGAGCGAAAGCCCCGCAGGTCCAGCACTCACGGACATACGTGGCTGTCTCGTGAGTTTGGTTTGGTCTTTTGTTTCCCATCAGAGGCTATCTTTCCGTTTTCTACCCCGTAGATTTAGTGTGTGTGTGTGTGTGTGGAGTGAGTGTGTAAGACCATGGTAATACCGGATAATTCTCCGTTAGGATGTTTATTAAAGCATTGGAAAAGTGCGGGATATTTTCAGAGTATGAGTAAAAGTCGATTTATAGATTATTGTACGAATTGGTGGCCACAATATGAGTATGATGGACCCCGGTGGCCTGAACACGGAAGTTTAGATCCGGGTGTTATAGGTCCATTAATGAGATATTGTTAAGAACTTGAAAAATGGGATGAAGTACCATATGTTGATCTATTTTATGATATACGTAATCATCCAGATATGCAGAGAGAATGTGGAATGTTGTTGGTACATCCCGAAAAAAAGATAAAACAAAATGTGAAGGATGTGTAGGTAATAAGAAGTGTATGACTTGTTTGGCAATACAAAATTCAATAAGAGAGCCAGAGGAGGTATCACTTTTAGCATCACCGACGGCCCCTGTGATGTCCGATATAGATGCAGGGGACGATAGTGATACTGATAGTATTAAGGCGGTAAAACCGTCAGAATCAATTAATACTGGAGCGATCCAGATTAAGTTAACACCGAAGGGTTCGCCAGGGCATTCATCATGCCCAAGACAAGCGCAACGAACCCCAATTGCACAGAGAACAAGACAAGGGAGGAAGGAACAAGAGCAAAACAGTAAAGTATTATTAGCCCCTTTACGAGAGGCAATTTCGGGGACTGATAAAGTATATGGGAAAGTTCCTTTTTCCCCAGGAGATTTAGTAATTTGGAAGCAATCAGCTGGAAAGTGTACAATAATAGGAAAAAAAAACAAAAAACAAACCACAAAGAGAAATCAGGCAGGATTATTAGCAATGTTACAACGAGTAAATCAAGGAATAAGAGGCAGAAGTAGAGGACGAGGTCGAGGAGGATACAGGGTAGGAGGCATGCGGGGAATACCTCAAAATCAGCTAGGGATAAATCAGTGTGCGTTTTGCAGACAACAGGGACATTGGAAAAATGAGTGCCCAGTGAAAATGAATTTGGCCCAGCAGACTTCAGTAGGAGGAACACCAATGGCAGAAACAATGATGTTAGGACATTTGGGGCAACATAGTAGCTGACTAAGTGATGGATTAAAAGTGACAACAGAAATTGATGGGGAAGAGAAACAATTATTGGTAGATACTGGGGCAACTTATTCTGTTTTAAATACTTGTTTAGGAAAGATAGGAGATACGATGATAACTGTGGTAGGAGCTACAGGAAAAACAGAGCAACGGCCCTTTCTGCGGCCATTGCATCTAAATTTTAGGGGTAAAGAATTAGATCATGAATTTCTCTATGTACCGGATTGTCCTACATCTTTGTTAGGACGAGATTTATTGTCAAGATTTAATGCTAAAATAATATTTGAAAATGGAAAAGCTAAGTTGCAGATACCTGAGGAAGAAATAGCTAGAATATTTATAGTAAAAGAAATAGCTAATACAACAATACCAATAGAGGTAGAAAACGCTGTAGTACCATGGGTATGGGAGACACAAGTACCGGGATTAGCGAAAGCAGCAAAACCTGTCATAGTAGAATTGAAAGAAGGTGTCCAACCGGTAAGAGTTAGACAATATCCTATACAGTTAGAAGCTAGGAAAGGGGTAGCACCATTAATTGCAAAATTTTTGATGCACAATGTGTTAGAAGAATGTGAATCTGAATATAATACACCAATATTTCCTATAAGAAAACCTAACGGAGATTATAGGTTAGTTCAAGATTTAAGAGCTGTAAACGAAATAGTTAAAGATATACATCCAGTAGTAGCAAATCCTTATACATTGTTAACATCTGTGGCAGAACAATTTAGATACTTTTCTGTAATTGATTTAAAAGATGCTTTCTTCTGCATCCCATTGGCATTACAAAGTAGGAAATTATTTGCGTTTGAATGGGAAAATCCGGATACAGGACGAAAACGACAGCTGACCTGGACCAGGTTACCACAAGGCTTCAAAAACAGTCCTACAATGTTTGGGAATCAACTGGCACGAGAACTGGAGGATTGGAAGGAGCAAGGATATTTTCAATTACCATCAAAAGCATACTTATTGTTGCAATATGTGGATGACATTTTTGTGGCGACAGAAAGGTATGAAAACTGCATTACTGTTACAGTTGCGTTATTAAATTTACTGGGACAGAGCGGTTATCGAGTTTCTAAGGAAAAAGCCCAAATTGCCCAGGAAAAAGTGATATATCTGGGATGTGAAATTTCCCAAGGACAAAGACGGTTGGGGGTGAATAGAATACAAGCGATTTGTGCCATCCCTGAACCTAGAAATTTGCACGAGTTACGAACTTTTCTAGGAATGACAGGGTGGTGCAGACTCTGGATTTTGAATTATGGACTGTTAGCCAAACCACTGTATGCAGCTTTAAAAGAGCCACAATTAGTTTGGAGTTTAGAGTGTAAAAGGGCTTTTCAAGACTTAAAACAGGCTCTGCAAGAAGCCCCAGCATTAGGATTGCCTGATTTGACAAAAACATTTCAACTCTTTGTACATGAGCGGCAACGACTAGCGCTTGGAGTTTTAACTCAACGAATTGGATCATGGAAGAGACCGGTGGGCTATTTTTCCAAGCAGTTGGATATGGTAAGTGCCGGATGGCCTTCTTGCCTCCGAGCAGTGGCTGCTACTGTAATGTTAGTCCAAGAAGCTAGAAAATTGACACTGGGAACAAAAATGGAAGTATTTGTGCCCCACATGGTGATTGCAGTTTTGGAACAAAAGGGGGGTCATTGGTTGTCATCCAGTAGAATGTTGAAATATCAAGCAATATTGAGAGAACAGGATGATATATTTTTAAAGATAACAACATGTTTGAATCCCGCTGAATTTTTAGGTAGCAAAATAGAGGAAGGCGAGCTGGAACATGATTGTATTGAGGTGATCGAACAAACTTACGCCAGTAGGGTAGATCTGAAAGATATTCCCCTTGTAAATCCTGACTGGACATTATTTACAGACGGTAGCAGCTTTGTTGAGAATGGAACACGATATTCTGGATATGCTGTGGTTACTAAGCTTGAAGTAATTGAAGCAAAGGCATTAATGCCAGGAACGTCAGCGCAAAAGGCAGAACTGGTCGCTCTAATTCGGGCTTTAATACCGAGTACGGATAAGAGAGTGAATATTTGGACAGATTCTAAATACGCTTTTGGAATAATACATATACATGGAGCTTTATGGAAGGAAAGAGGATTGTTGACGGCTCAAGGTAGTATTATTAAATATCGAACCGAGATCTTACAGTTATTAGAGGCTGTGGTACTACCTCAGCAAGTGGCTGTAATGCATTGTCGAGGACATCAGAGGGATGGCAGCGATGTGGCACAAGGAAACATGAAGGCAGACCAGGCAGCCAAAATTGCTGCACGGCAAGTATGGACTGAATTAGCTCTAATACCTACTAAGGTAAGCCCGATTACTGCTCATCTCTCTGTAAATCCCTTTTATACCCAAGAAGATGAAAAATTAGCCGATTTGGTAAAGGCACAGAAGAATTCACATGGATGGTATGTAACAGGTAATGGACAAGTAGTAGTGCCTGCTACAATTATGAAACGAATAATACAAACTGAACATAATAAATGCCATTGGGGAGCAGAAGCATTGGTGCAGTTTTTAAAGCGGAGCATTATATCTGCACAAATGTTAACAATAGCAAAAGGGGTGAATGCGAAGTGTCCAGTATGTTTAAAGAATAATCCGGTAATACGAAAACAAATTCCAATGGGAACTTTGAAAGTGGGAATAGAACCAGGTGACTATTGGCAAGTGGATTTTGCAGAATTACCTAAATCAAAAGGGTTTCAGTATTTATTGGTATACGTATGTACCTTTTCAGGGTGGCTAGAAGCATTTCCCTGTAGAACGAATCAAGCTAGAGAAGTAGTAAAAACTTTGTTAAAAGAGATCATACCTAGATTTGGGGTACCTTTAGGAATTTCTTCAGATCGAGGCCCACACTTTATAGCTAAAATAGTACAGGAAATTAGTGAAATGCTTGGAATTAGCTGGGATTTACATACACCATGGAGGCCACAATCTAGTGGAAAGGTAGAAAGGATGAATCAAACATTAAAAGGACAAATTAAAAAGATATGCCAGGAAGCTCAAATCCAATGGCCACAGGCATTGCCCCTTGCTTTATTGAGAATTCGTATAAAACCTAGAGAAGGGTTGTCTGTAAGTCCCTATGAAATTCTGTACGGTAAGCCATATACTGCACCAACGAAGGGAATGGGAAGTGCAGATTTACACCTCCAAGGAGATCAAGATGTTTATAGTTATATAATTTCTTTAAGCAGATTACTCACAGCCTTACGTGCCGCGATCATCTGGAATCGCCCTTTGCCGTTGGAGAATCAACCAGGAGACCAAGCGTATGTTCGAAATTGGCAAACGGAGCCTTTAAAGGAACAGTGGCATGGACTTTATTTGGTACTATTGATAACATTTACCGCTGTGAAAGTAGCAGGAATTGATAATTGGATTCATTATACCAGAGTGAAGAAGGTACCATCACAATGGGGGGTAAAAATGATCACTCCTACAAAACTGAGATTTACATCTTGGTAATACTATGCTGGGTAGGATTAAGTAATGGTTTCGCTCAAATAATACATACATATGCTACTGTACATATGGAAGAACGAATGGATGTAAATTTGACTTGTGATTTTGTTGGAGATATGAGAAGTTCAATCCAAGACATTAGTTGCTATTGGCAGAAGAATGAGTCCAAATTGTCAACTGGGTTTACAATCCGATGGGACAGTGATACACGAAGGGGTACTATGATTTTATCATTGCGAAATGTAAGTAAGACAGATGTAGGAAACTACACCTGTATTGTTTGGATTAAAGAGAGTTTTGATTATGGAAAAAGGGCATTAGAGGTTACTGCAAAATCAGAACCTATGCAGAAAAGAAACAGAGCCAGGAGAGAGTTAAAAGATTTGGAAAAAGACGAAATGCAACCAATACAAATAATCCAGGCGCCACAACAGGAAACACAAGAAAATCTAATGCAAAAGAAAGTTAGCTGAAAAACACCCAGTCTAGAACTGTACAAAAGTATACACTTGTGACACCCCGAAAGTGAAGTTACCTTTCCACCTGTGGTCCTTGCATTAAGGACAGGTTGTGCCTGTAGAGGAATTAAATACTCCATGAGTGAACCTGTAATACAATTCGGAGTGGGAATAGATTGTAGAACTACGATCAGGAGCACAGGAAATTTAGTTTGGGTTACCAGTGATGGACAATGGACGACTCACCTCCCCTTGGATGGGTTGGTGACTGAAATAACTTTAGGGTTACCAACTCTCTGCCCAATTTGGAAGAAAGCGCCATTTAAGGGTAGATTAGAAAATTTATGGATAATGAAGAGAGAAATAAAGGATGATGATGATTGGCAAGAACCATCATCCGGTGTGAAGTTAGGTTGGGCTTTAGAATCATTGTTTGCTCCAATTAGTACTTATCGGAATAGAGAAATGTTGTACCGGTTGTTAGGACAAACGGAAAGGCTAGCAAGAGTGACTAAAGAAGGATTTAAGGAAATAAACTTACAATTACAGGCAACCACAAAAATGACCCTGCAAAATAGAATGGCATTAGATATGCTGTTGCTAAAAGAACATGGAGTATGTGGTTATTTACGAGATAAGATTGATCATTGTTGTGTACATATTCCGAATGTTACAGCCGCGGTAGAACGTGATTTGTCTCAGCTAACGCAAATTGAACATGCAACTGAGGAAGAAAGAGAAGAAAGTACCCATAATTGGGTGGCTGCTTTAGCAAAGTCATTTGGATTGAACATCTCTGGTTGGGTAGCATCTTTAATTCAATGGTGTATAATAATTATAATTATTATGTTAGCTATTATGGGAGTGTTGCGTTTGATTCAAAATATTGTTAATAAGGAACGGCAACACTTGGGGAAAATTTTAAAAGCTGTTACCAGGAAGAATCATGAACTTCCCCCGAGATATGAAGACATTGGAAATAATTCATTGCAGCTACAATCACCAGTTTGAGACGGTCCAAAGAATATGGAAATCTGCGGAACTGATGATGAAAATCCTTGCAGTCTGGAAGACTTGAAGTATTTTCAAAGGGGGGAATTGTTACATTATATTGATTAGAATAGGTTATACTTGGTAGACAAGATGAAGGTATAATTGCAGGTGTTGGGTACAGTACAATCTGATGAACTGGGTACAGTACAATCTGATGAACTGGGTACAGCACAATCTGATGAACTAGGTAAATGATAAGCAAATCTTGGCAACAGTAACTGAAGAAACTATAAATGGGAAACAATCATGTAGCTTAGCAATTCTGTTGATTATGTTACGTAACCGAACACTATAAATATTAACCAAGTTAAACGGGGATTTGGGATTCTCAGCTTTGGACATGAGTCCCTGAGACCCCGGGCCCCGAATAAAGCACCGCATATAACTGCTTTCGTAGTTATGTGTTTCTTTACGGGCAACAGTTTTCTGGCGACCCAGATGGGACTTCGGGAGTAGTGTTGACGGTTCGCTTTCCGATTTTGCTCCGTGCCGGCACCGAGGAATTCTCAGGGAGCCATCGGCTGCGCCCGCTCTGCGCTGCTCCTGACGTCCCAAAGTGGTAAGCCCGAAGGTGCTTTATTGTAATATTTGGTCGGGTGCCTGCCTAATAAGACGTGACGGCGATTCACGCAAGGTTGGGCTAACGAGCTCGAGGTCTGGTCTGTGGAAGCCTAGGCGCTGGCCGTCAGACGGAGCGAAAGCCCCGCAGGTCCAGCACTCACGGACATACGTGGCTGTCTCGTGAGTTTGGTTTGGTCTTTTGTTTCCCATCAGAGGCTATCTTTCCGTTTTCTACCCCGTAGATTTAGTGTGTGTGTGTGTGGAGTGAGTGTGTAAGACCATGGTAATACCGGATAATTCTCCGTTAGGATGTTTATTAAAGCATTGGAAAAGTGCGGGATATTTTCAGAGTATGAGTAAAAGTCGATTTATAGATTATTGTACGAATTGGTGGCCACAATATGAGTATGATGGACCCCGGTGGCCTGAACACGGAAGTTTAGATCCGGGTGTTATAGGTCCATTAATGAGATATTGTTAAGAACTTGAAAAATGGGATGAAGTACCATATGTTGATCTATTTTATGATATACGTAATCATCCAGATATGCAGAGAGAATGTGGAATGTTGTTGGTACATCCCGAAAAAAAGATAAAACAAAATGTGAAGGATGTGTAGGTAATAAGAAGTGTATGACTTGTTTGGCAATACAAAATTCAATAAGAGAGCCAGAGGATGTATCACTTTTAGCATCACCGACGGCCCCTGTGATGTCCGATATAGATGCAGGAGACGATAGTGATACTGATAGTATTAAGGCGGTAAAACCGTCAGAATCAATTAATACTGGAGCGATCCAGATTAAGTTAACACCGAAGGGTTCGCCAGGGCATTCATCATGCCCAAGACAAGCGCAACGAACCCCAATTGCACAGAGAACAAGACAAGGGAGGAAGGAACAAGAGCAAAACAGTAAAGTATTATTAGCCCCTTTACGAGAGGCAATTTCGGGGACTGATAAAGTATATGGGAAAGTTCCTTTTTCCCCAGGAGATTTAGTAATTTGGAAGCAATCAGCTGGAAAGTGTACAATAATAGGAAAAAAAAAAAAAAAAAACAAACCACAAAGAGAAATCAGGCAGGATTATTAGCAATGTTACAACGAGTAAATCAAGGAATAAGAGGCAGAAGTAGAGGACGAGGTCGAGGAGGATACAGGGTAGGAGGCATGCGGGGAATACCTCAAAATCAGCTAGGGATAAATCAGTGTGCGTTTTGCAGACAACAGGGACATTGGAAAAATGAGTGCCCAGTGAAAATGAATTTGGCCCAGCAGACTTCAGTAGGAGGAACACCAATGGCAGAAACAATGATGTTAGGACATTTGGGGCAACATAGTAGCTGACTAAGTGATGGATTAAAAGTGACAACAGAAATTGATGGGGAAGAGAAACAATTATTGGTAGATACTGGGGCAACTTATTCTGTTTTAAATACTTGTTTAGGAAAGATAGGAGATACGATGATAACTGTGGTAGGAGCTACAGGAAAAACAGAGCAACGGCCCTTTCTGCGGCCATTGCATCTAAATTTTAGGGGTAAAGAATTAGATCATGAATTTCTCTATGTACCGGATTGTCCTACATCTTTGTTAGGACGAGATTTATTGTCAAGATTTAATGCTAAAATAATATTTGAAAATGGAAAAGCTAAGTTGCAGATACCTGAGGAAGAAATAGCTAGAATATTTATAGTAAAAGAAATAGCTAATACAACAATACCAATAGAGGTAGAAAACGCTGTAGTACCATGGGTATGGGAGACACAAGTACCGGGATTAGCGAAAGCAGCAAAACCTGTCATAGTAGAATTGAAAGAAGGTGTCCAACCGGTAAGAGTTAGACAATATCCTATACAGTTAGAAGCTAGGAAAGGGGTAGCACCATTAATTGCAAAATTTTTGATGCACAATGTGTTAGAAGAATGTGAATCTGAATATAATACACCAATATTTCCTATAAGAAAACCTAACGGAGATTATAGGTTAGTTCAAGATTTAAGAGCTGTAAACGAAATAGTTAAAGATATACATCCAGTAGTAGCAAATCCTTATACATTGTTAACATCTGTGGCAGAACAATTTAGATACTTTTCTGTAATTGATTTAAAAGATGCTTTCTTCTGCATCCCATTGGCATTACAAAGTAGGAAATTATTTGCGTTTGAATGGGAAAATCCGGATACAGGACGAAAACGACAGCTGACCTGGACCAGGTTACCACAAGGCTTCAAAAACAGTCCTACAATGTTTGGGAATCAGCTGGCACGAGAACTGGAGGATTGGAAGGAGCAAGGATATTTTCAATTACCATCAAAAGCATACTTATTGTTGCAATATGTGGATGACATTTTCGTGGCGACAGAAAGGTATGAAAACTGCATTACTGTTACAGTTGCGTTATTAAATTTACTGGGACAGAGCGGTTATCGAGTTTCTAAGGAAAAAGCCCAAATTGCCCGGGAAAAAGTGATATATCTGGGATGTGAAATTTCCCAAGGACAAAGACGGTTGGGGGTGAATAGAATACAAGCGATTTGTGCCATCCCTGAACCTAGAAATTTGCACGAGTTACGAACTTTTCTAGGAATGACAGGGTGGTGCAGACTCTGGATTTTGAATTATGGACTGTTAGCCAAACCACTGTATGCAGCTTTAAAAGAGCCACAATTAGTTTGGAGTTTAGAGTGTAAAAGGGCTTTTCAAGACTTAAAACAGGCTCTGCAAGAAGCCCCAGCATTAGGATTGCCTGATTTGACAAAAACATTTCAACTCTTTGTACATGAGCGGCAACGACTAGCGCTTGGAGTTTTAACTCAACGAATTGGATCATGGAAGAGACCGGTGGGCTATTTTTCCAAGCAGTTGGATATGGTAGGTGCCGGATGGCCTTCTTGCCTCCGAGCAGTGGCTGCTACTGTAATGTTAGTCCAAGAAGCTAGAAAATTGACATTGGGAACAAAAATGGAAGTATTTGTGCCCCACATGGTGATTGCAGTTTTGGAACAAAAGGGGGGTCATTGGTTGTCATCCAGTAGAATGTTGAAATATCAGGCAATATTGAGAGAACAGGATGATATATTTTTAAAGATAACAACATGTTTGAATCCCGCTGAATTTTTAGGTAGCAAAATAGAGGAAGGCGAGCTGGAACATGATTGTATTGAGGTGATCGAACAAACTTACGCCAGTAGGGTAGATCTGAAAGATATTCCCCTTGTAAATCCTGACTGGACATTATTTACAGACGGTAGCAGCTTTGTTGAGAATGGAACACGATATTCTGGATATGCTGTGGTTACTAAGCTTGAAGTAATTGAAGCAAAGGCATTAATGCCAGGAACGTCAGCGCAAAAGGCAGAACTGGTCGCTCTAATTCGGGCTTTAATACCGAGTACGGATAAGAGAGTGAATATTTGGACAGATTCTAAATACGCTTTTGGAATAATACATATACATGGAGCTTTATGGAAGGAAAGAGGATTGTTGACGGCTCAAGGTAGTATTATTAAATATCGAACCGAGATCTTACAGTTATTAGAGGCTGTGGTACTACCTCAGCAAGTGGCTGTAATGCATTGTCGAGGACATCAGAGGGATGGCAGCGATGTGGCACAAGGAAACATGAAGGCAGACCAGGCAGCCAAAATTGCTGCACGGCAAGTATGGACTGAATTAGCTCTAATACCTACTAAGGTAAGCCCGATTACTGCTCATCTCTCTGTAAATCCCTTTTATACCCAAGAAGATGAAAAATTAGCCGATTTGGTAAAGGCACAGAAGAATTCACATGGATGGTATGTAACAGGTAATGGACAAGTAGTAGTGCCTGCTACAATTATGAAACGAATAATACAAACTGAACATAATAAATGCCATTGGGGAGCAGAAGCATTGGTGCAGTTTTTAAAGCGGAGCATTATATCTGCACAAATGTTAACAATAGCAAAAGGGGTGAATGCGAAGTGTCCAGTATGTTTAAAGAATAATCCGGTAATACGAAAACAAATTCCAATGGGAACTTTGAAAGTGGGAATAGAACCAGGTGACTATTGGCAAGTGGATTTTGCAGAATTACCTAAATCAAAAGGGTTTAAGTATTTATTGGTATACGTATGTACCTTTTCAGGGTGGCTAGAAGCATTTCCCTGTAGAACGAATCAAGCTAGAGAAGTAGTAAAAACTTTGTTAAAAGAGATCATACCTAGATTTGGGGTACCTTTAGGAATTTCTTCAGATCGAGGCCCACACTTTATAGCTAAAATAGTACAGGAAATTAGTGAAATGCTTGGAATTAGCTGGGATTTACATACACCATGGAGGCCACAATCTAGTGGAAAGGTAGAAAGGATGAATCAAACATTAAAAGGACAAATTAAAAAGATATGCCAGGAAGCTCAAATCCAATGGCCACAGGCATTGCCCCTTGCTTTATTGAGAATTCGTATAAAACCTAGAGAAGGGTTGTCTGTAAGTCCCTATGAAATTCTGTACGGTAAGCCATATACTGCACCAACGAAGGGAATGGGAAGTGCAGATTTACACCTCCAAGGAGATCAAGATGTTTATAGTTATATAATTTCTTTAAGCAGATTACTCACAGCCTTACGTGCCGCGATCATCTGGAATCGCCCTTTGCCGTTGGAGAATCAACCAGGAGACCAAGCGTATGTTCGAAATTGGCAAACGGAGCCTTTAAAGGAACAGTGGCATGGACTTTATTTGGTGCTATTGATAACATTTACCGCTGTGAAAGTAGCAGGAATTGATAATTGGATTCATTATACCAGAGTGAAGAAGGTACCATCACAATGGGGGGTAAAAATGATCACTCCTACAAAACTGAGATTTACATCTTGGTAATACTATGCTGGGTAGGATTAAGTAATGGTTTCGCTCAAATAATACATACATATGCTACTGTACATATAGAAGAACGAATGGATGTAAATTTGACTTGTGATTTTGTTGGAGATATGAGAAGTTCAATCCAAGACATTAGTTGCTATTGGCAGAAGAATGAGTCCAAATTGTCAACTGGGTTTACAATCCGATGGGATAGTGATACACGAAGGGGTACTATGATTTTATCATTGCGAAATGTAAGTAAGACAGATGTAGGAAACTACACCTGTATTGTTTGGATTAAAGAGAGTTTTGATTATGGAAAAAGGGCATTAGAGGTTACTGCAAAATCAGAACCTATGCAGAAAAGAAACAGAGCCAGGAGAGAGTTAAAAGATTTGGAAAAAGACGAAATGCAACCAATACAAATAATCCAGGCGCCACAACAGGAAACACAAGAAAATCTAATGCAAAAGAAAGTTAGCTGAAAAACACCCAGTCTAGAACTGTACAAAAGTATACACTTGTGACACCCCGAAAGTGAAGTTACCTTTCCACCTGTGGTCCTTGCATTAAGGACAGGTTGTGCCTGTAGAGGAATTAAATACTCCATGAGTGAACCTGTAATACAATTCGGAGTGAGAACAGATTGTAGAACTACAATCAGGAGCACAGGAAATTTAGTTTGGGTTACAAGTGATGGACAATGGACGACTCACCTCCCCTTGGATGGGTTGGTGACTGAAATAACTTTAGGGTTACCAACTCTCTGCCCAATTTGGAAGAAAGCGCCATTTAAGGGTAGATTAGAAAATTTATGGATAATGAAGAGAGAAATAAAGGATGATGATGATTGGCAAGAACCATCATCCGGTGTGAAGTTAGGTTGGGCTTTAGAATCATTGTTTGCTCCAATTAGTACTTATCGGAATAGAGAAATGTTGTACCGGTTGTTAGGACAAACGGAAAGGCTAGCAAGAGTGACTAAAGAAGGATTTAAGGAAATAAACTTACAATTACAGGCAACCACAAAAATGACCCTGCAAAATAGAATGGCATTAGATATGCTGTTGCTAAAAGAACATGGAGTATGTGGTTATTTACGAGATAAGATTGATCATTGTTGTGTACATATTCCGAATGTTACAGCCGCGGTAGAACGTGATTTGTCTCAGCTAACGCAAATTGAACATGCAACTGAGGAAGAAAGAGAAGAAAGTACCCATAATTGGGTTGCTGCTTTAGCAAAGTCATTTGGATTGAACATCTCTGGTTGGGTAGCATCTTTAATTCAATGGTGTATAATAATTATAATTATTATGTTAGCTATTATGGGAGTGTTGCGTTTGATTCAAAATATTGTTAATAAGGAACGGCAACACTTGGGGAAAATTTTAAAAGCTGTTACCAGGAAGAATCATGAACTTCCCCCGAGATATGAAGACATTGGAAATAATTCATTGCAGCTACAATCACCAGTTTGAGACGGTCCAAAGAATATGGAAATCTGCGGAACTGATGATGAAAATCCTTGCAGTCTGGAAGACTTGAAGTATTTTCAAAGGGGGGAATTGTTACATTATATTGATTAGAATAGGTTATACTTGGTAGACAAGATGAAGGTATAATTGCAGGTGTTGGGTACAGTACAATCTGATGAACTGGGTACAGTACAATCTGATGAACTGGGTACAGTACAATCTGATGAACTGGGTACAGCACAATCTGATGAACTAGGTAAATGATAAGCAAATCTTGGCAACAGTAACTGAAGAAACTATAAATGGGAAACAATCATGTAGCTTAGCAATTCTGTTGATTATGTTACGTAACCGAACACTATAAATATTAACCAAGTTAAACGGGGATTTGGGATTCTCAGCTTTGGACATGAGTCCCTGAGACCCCGGGCCCCGAATAAAGCACCGCATATAACTGCTTTCGTAGTTATGTGTTTCTTTACGGGCAACACACGGGATAGAGAAAAAGAACGCGTGTAAATCGAAGTGTTTTGTTGGAAGCGAAATGCAATTTTCTGTCTTTGTTACAGAGGCGGAACCGACAATAGCAAATGCTGACAAAGAGCAAAGCCGGACGAGCGAGCGGTTTTTTGCGCTTACTCCCGAAGGGGCGGGCTGAAAGGAGGAAGCAAAAATGCAGCAGCGGACCCTCGATCTCCCCAGAAGCTGCGACAGTAGGAGGCGTTCTGGCCCGGGTAACCAAGGTAACTCTTGATGCGGAACGTTCGTTCTTTCGGCCTCCCTCCCGGAGGCAGCGCTGAGGACTAAGCGACCCGTTGCTGCCCTGCGCCTCTTGTTAACCGTAGCTGCCTTAGTTTTGCTTCGGTCGTTTGTATTTTGTTTTGTTATCGTACACGCGTACGTAGAAAAGGAAAGATAGGATATTTAATTTTTAGATTCGTTGCCACGGCTGAAGCTGAAGAGACAGAAAAACGTAAGCGAGCCGAAGTAATAAAATTAAAGGGAACCGAGCGAGAGCCGTCTCCGTCGCCCCGAAAGGGAAAGCCCGTTCCTCCCGGTGAGGAAGGTTCGCCGGTAATAGCGATCGGAATAACAGATGAGCGACATCTAACGGAAGGTGCGTACGCGTTACGGAAAGGACGCTGCGTCCATCCGTTTCCGTGCGCGTGACTCTCTGCATCTGTGAAGCGTCGTGCTTTAAGAGCTCCAAGACGGCAAATTCCCGTCTTCGGGGAACGGCGGTCAGGTGGCCAGAGAGAGAGGGAGAGGCAAGCGTGCGAATTGTAAAACGAAGAGGTGGCTTTCAGGAAGGCTCATTTAGCGCGACCCCAGGTTAATTGCCTGGCAATGGTCTTTGGGGCAGCAGGAAGACGGCAGCTCGAAGAAAAGGTAAAGCCTTGCGGAATTAGGACTCCTTCCTTCTCGTGTAGTAGATCCGCTTTTGTGCTTAGAAACAACTTTGGATTGTTAATTTCTGCTGAGCTTTGAATACGTCACGTCACGGACTCTTAGGCGACACGGGGGAGTTCAGCTGCGCAGCCTGCCAGAGGAACGTCGCCCACGAGGCCTCGCTAGCCTTGAGGAGCTGTAGGCGCCGATGCACGTGGCTCGTTCTGTCGGGCGCGCAGAGGTTTGCTTTGGCTGCCGAAATTTCAGCTTGGCTTTGCGCCCTGTAGCGGTGGTATTTTTGTATTTCTAAATTGTGTTAATGCTAGGCGTTCGGCACATCGGGGAACGACTGTGTGCTGCCGTGAAGAACTGCAGGCTCCCGCCCTCAGCCCGCTCTCGGCAAGTTATCGGGTGTCGAGAGCGGCCGGGAGACTCCGAATGCCGGCGGAAAGGTTCTCTGCCCGCTCCTGACGAGGAGCCTTCGGCCGCGGGAAGGTCGGCGGCGTCCTTCCCGGACTCGTGAGTAATAAGCCGCGGTTCGCGGGCCGGCAGGGCAGGGGAGGGGAGGGGAGGGGAGGGGGGGGGGGGAATAGCGCCTGGTAGCCCGGCGGCTCCGGCGTCGCCGTTGCTAGCGGGGCCCCGAGGTCCATGTGAAGCCTCAGCTGCCTGTCGGGAGCTTTGTTTTGGTGTGTTTACCTGGCAAAAGCAGCGAGGGAGGCCTCAAAGAAGAATTTTCGTGCCTAGGTGGGTAAGCTGCGACCCCAGCTGTCTTTGCCTTGCTTTGCCGCTTAGTGTCGTAACGGCGACTTGGGAGCCCGCGATAAAAACCGTTCCGGGGCCGAAGGGAGGCCCTGCGTTTGCCCCGCTTGGGAAACCGTCGTTAAAGCTTGGGGGGGGGGGGGGGCCGAGCTCCGAAAGGAGACTCTGCCGGTGACCTCGGTGGTCCGATTCGTTTGCAGGCTGACGTTCCGAGGGCCGGCGAGCGGAAGAGGAGCAGCTCAGCCCGTTCGGTTGATTTCGGCGATCCTGTTTTAAGGAAGCGCGTAAGTACAGACGGGGTCTGGGAGGCTTTTCGCCCGAGACGGGAAAGAGCGAGGAAGACTGGAGAGCGTGGAAAAACTAGGTGCCGCGGGTACTGAAGCTGTTAAGGGCTGAGAGAATTTGGGCTTAAGCATCTGAAAGGGGCTGCTAACGCGCAAGGAGCGGTAAAATACCATCGCTGGACAGCAGGCTCCTTTCCGGCCCTCCGTCCCCCTCTGCAGCCTTCTCGTTCTGTTTGTTTCTGTTCCTCTTTTCTGGCTGGGCTGTGCAGCGATCCCGGAAGGACGTGTCTTTTGAGGTGTGCCTTTGCGAAGGTGGTTCGGCTGCCTGGGGGGATGGATCAAAGCCTTTGAGGCTCCCTCCGATCTGTTTCATTTCCTTTTGAATTTCTTCCTTTCTTTGCTTTCTCCTAGGGCGTCTGTCAGCTAACGAGTAAAGAAGATGGAACGGCCTGTCCGCAGAGGAGAACTGACGCACGGTAAACGTGAATACGCTAGACCTCCGCTACGTCACGGGCGTTTGTTTACGTCCGTGCGTTCCAATCTCTAGTTGCGCATTCGGGACGCGGCATCTGCCCGCTATCCGACTCCTCCGTGTAGCGTAGAAGGCGCTGTACAGCTGCCGGTCTCTACGGGAGGTTGTTAGTGAGAAGGAGAACGGCGTATTCCAGCTCGCGACCGCCAAACGGGCTCCTTTAGGTCCGCTTTCAGACTTGGGGCCTACTTCATCGGTCCGCTTGGACGTGGTTTCTTGGGGGGAACGCTAGTGCTTTCCCTGTGCTTTTCCTGCGTCGAAACCGGTAGTTTATAGGCCAGAGCGGTTATGCCGTACCTTCCTTTGAGAGGCGTTTCGTCCGCGTCTCGGGCTTCGGGGAAAATCAATTGGACGGAATTGCCGAAGGCGCGCCTTGAAATAGGCGGTAAATCTAGAAGCGTGTCTGAATCGCGAGGGGCTCGTAACTTGGTCTTTGTCCTCAACGTCTGCTTTTCTTTCGCTCTTATTGCAGGCTTCCCTCCAACGATCGGCGTCGCTGCGGCGTCTCGTGTTTCACGGGCAGCGGTCTCTGCTCAGTAAGGACGTGAGAACTCCTGCGCTCCCGGAGAGCCCGGGATCCCTGCTCCGGGCTGGTCATTTTAGGCCTTTGTGCGGAGCGTTCTTTCTAGCTACGCGCCCCGCGTGAGCCTCTCCTTCGGCCGTTTTCCCAAGGCGGCGGAAACGCTTCTGGGAAACGCCGTCGTTTCCGAAACGTTTCGCCGTGTCCTTGCCGGTAGGGGATACCGTGAGAGCGGGCAGAGGCGGCCGACGTCTGTGCGAGGAAAGAAGCGTGGCGCAAAGAAGGGACCTCTTTGGCCCGCCTGGTCCGCTTTAGAGAGTTTTCTTTTGGACCCGAAGATCGGGTCTGCGAGTGCCGCGCTCAGCGCACGCGTTTGTTCCCCCCCCCCCCCCCCCCCCCGTTCTTTTAGCAAGACCGTGCGTGTCCTCGAGCTGTTTGTCCCGAGGGGGCAGTCGCTGCGGGAATTGCTGGGGAGGCCCTGACGGCGGGACGTGAAAAAGACGCGTTTGACCGCGTGCGTGCGGCCGAAGGAACGTCGGCCCAAGAATCCGAAGAAGACATGCCGCGTGCCAGCATCTCGTACCGTTTAATAATAAAAACCGAGCAGTCTGTCAAGCAAATAGCGCGGCTTGCTTTGGGCTGTTTATTTTGTTTAACGATCAGTAAAGGCGAGAGGTCGAAAGTTCTAAAGAAGAACGGCTGCTTCTTGGAACGCTTGCAAATTGTCCCGTTAAGTAGGTGGGTGGTTTTTTTGTTTTCGTTTTGTTTTTTTAAGTGCAGCCTCTGACTCTTTTTTGTCTGTGGAGTATTTTGCAACGATGTTCAAAGGAAAGCGCTGTTACTGAAGCCTCTAGGAGCAGCGGCTCGAGCACGACACGCGGCGACGCTGCGCCTCGCAGCAGGCGCTGTAAATAAAGGCAGATGAGCCGAGGCGAGGGTGGTGAAATGTCTGCAAAGGGCGGGCGGGGGGGCTCTGCAGCGGTGTGCGCGTGCCGGGGGCGGCCGCGCGCCCTGCTGCCCTCGGGGCGTCAAAAAAGCAGTACGGCACGGAAAGGGGGGCGCGCAGGCGCACTGGGTTCCGCCGTGCTCACTGCTGCCACCCTGTGTCCAAAAATCGGTACTGCACCCTGTGGGGGGGCTCGTGTGCGCACAGCGTTCCGCCGCGCTCACTGCTGCCACCCTGTGTCCAAAAATCGGTACTGCACCCTGTGGGGGGGCTCGCGTGCTCACTGTGTTCCGCCGTGCTCACTGCTGCCACCCTGTGTCCAAAAATCGGTACTGCACCCTGTGGGGGGGGCGCCCACGCGCACAGCGTTCCGCCGCGCTCACTGCTGCCACCCTGTGTCCAAAAAGCGGTACTGCACCCGGTGGGGGGGGCGCGCATGCGCAGACAGCCGGCGCGCACATGCTCAGTGCCGGTCGCCATGTTTGCTGCTGCTCTCCGCCGTTTCGGTAACGGGTAAGCGAATGGAGCGTGCTCGTCGCCCCTTCCCGGTGCTCTTGGAGCGGCCACGGGCTCGGGCAGCCTCGGGGCGCTCGCTGGGAGTCCCGGGCTGCCGCGGCGGGCTGCGGTTCGCACGCGTGAGCCGCCCGGCTGCAGCGCCGCGGCGCGAGCATGCCATTGCGGGTCTCGCCTCCCTTCGTGCTCCCCCCCGCCCCTCGGGCTCCCCGGCTCCCCCCCGCCCCTCGGGATTCCCCGCTCCACCCGCCCCTCGCGCTCCCCCCCGCTTCTCGGGCTCCCCTCGCGCTCCCCCCCACCCCCGCGCTCCCCCCTGCTTCTCGGGCTCCCCTCGCGCTCCCCCCCCGCTCCTCGGGCTCCCCCTGCTCCCCTCGCGCTCCCCCCCGCTTCTCGGGCTCCCCTCGCGCTCCCCCTGCTCCCCTCGCGCTCCCCCTGCTCCCCTCGCGCTCCCCCTGCTCCCCTCGCGCTCCGCCCCGCCCCTCGGGCTCCCCCTGCTCCCCTCGCGCTCCCCCCCGCTTCTCGGGCTCCCCTCGCGCTCCCCCCCGCTTCTCGGGCTCCCCCCTGCTTCTCAGGCTCTTCTCACGCTCCCCCCCGCTCCTCGGGCTCCCCTCGCGCTCCCCCTGCTCCCCTCGCGCTCCCCCTGCTCCCCTCGCGCTCCCCCTGCTCCCCTCGCGCTCCCCCTGCTCCCCTCGCGCTCCGCCCCGCCCCTCGGGCTCCCCCTGCTCCCCTCGCGCTCCCCCCCGCTTCTCGGGCTCCCCTCGCGCTCCCCCTGCTCCCCTCGCGCTCCCCCTGCTCCCCTCGCGCTCTGCCCCGCCCCTCGCACTCCCCCTGCTCCCCTCGCGCTCCCCCCCGCTTCTCGGGCTCCCC